>NC_046979.1:1057500-1115000 GCF_009769545.1 Cyclopterus lumpus | reverse complement strand
TATATATATATATGGATACGTCTATGGATACATATATATTTATATATATGTATATATATATGGATATGTCTATGGATACATATGTTTATATATATGTATATATATATATATGGATACGTCTATGGATACATATATATTTATATATATGTATATATATATATATATGGATATGTATATGGATACATATATATTTATATATATGTATATATATATGGATACGTCTATGGATACATATATATTTATATATATGTATATATATATGGATATGTGTATGGATACATATATATTTATATATATGTATATATATATATGTATATGTCTATGGATACATATATATTTATATATATATGTATATATATATATATATATATATGGATATGTATATGGATACATATATATTTATATATATGTATATATATATATGGATATGTATATGGATACATATATATTTATATATATATATATGTATATATATATATATATATGGATATGTCTATGGATACATATATATTTATATATATGTATATATATGGATATGTGTATGGATACATATATATTTATATATATGTATATATATATATATGTATATATATACATATATATTTATATATATGTATATATATATATATATATATATATATATGTATCCATAGACTTTGTTTCTTGATCTCACCTGCACAAGAAACATGAATATATAATAACAATAATACCCCCCCCCCCCCCCCGCCCCCCCCCCCCCTTACCGGGCCCGGGCTCCGGCGGCGTCGCCCCCGCGTCCCTGCAGCGCAGCACCAGGAGGAACCGGACCGTCTCGCCCAGGTACAGGTGGCTCCTGCGGGGCAGCGTGCGGTAGCGGGCCGGGTCCGACAGGTCGGTGATGGGCACCGCCGGGAAGTACATGAAGTACTCGCACTGCGACTCCATCATCTGCACCATGGCGACGACCGGAGGAGGACACGGTGCAGCCACCGGAGTCAGAGCCCGAGACAATGAAACGCACACGGTTCCGGTTCGCTCTTTCAAAGTAAAAGCACCGACATTGTCTGCGTCGAACAGGGGGTGGAATAAAATAGAGCATGGCGCCCCGTAGTGGCCATACTATGGTAGTGGAGACGAGGGGGTTTATTCTAGTGTTTCATTCCCCTTCTTTATGAACAAAACAATCACATATAAGAATAAGTATAACCTAATAAATACATTTCATACAGTAAATAGGTACAAACTAAACATATTTCTAAACAACAAGTACCACAAAATATTTTAAATATATATTTATATATTCTCCATCTTTATTAACAATCACAAATCTCGGCATGAAAGGTAAAATATGAGAATAATTATTACATAATAAATGTTTTTATTCAGTAAATAGGAAAACACAAAACACCGCATATTTCTAAACGTGGCAAAAATTATGACAAATAAAATAATACAATTTTGTGGGTGGTAATTGGGTATGTTCAAAGTGCTCATTAATTAATTAATTAATTTTTGCAACATAGTTGGAACTCTGTTGGGGAGTTCAACGAGTTTAATGTACATGCTTACAAATATGTAAACCCCTTGTTATGTTACAATTCACAATAAAATAAAACACATTGTGCAAAAATACAGATAAATCAAAGCACTGTTTCAGAACTAAGACACATTTATTTTACTGTATTGTAATTCTGAATTATTATTAACATGTAGACACAAAGAGAATAAATATCAGCAAGTGTTGCTAAATCAGCTGACATTTGTATTTAATAAAAATGCTTTCATTCATATTCTATGTTCAACATTTCAAACAATTCAACATTGTTTCAACATTGGCTGAATAGGTCAACGTAGTCTAGAGTGGGAGCTCAGCCTTTGGATGGCTGGACCGCTTGATTCTCCAACTCAGATGGTCCATGAGGGAGGATCTGATGGTTTTGTCTCTGATGCCATAGATGAGTGTACTCAAGCACCGGGGGAACAGGATGAGGCACACATATAGAACACTCTGGATACGCAGGATTGACATCCTGTCAGCGACTTTTATGATAGCTAAAATCAGTGCGCTGTAAATAGTTGAGGACAGACTGAGGCCCAGCTGCACCCCATGCAGCAGCAGTGTGTTACGAGCCTTTCGGGCCGAGGCGTTGTCTGTGGAGGCCGACCGGGCTGCTACCATCACCCCGATGTAGGTGGACGTGACTGCCAGGCTAGCTGATATAAACAGGAAATAGCTGTAGGCGGTGTCATAATGATTAGACATCAGGCTGAGTTTCAATTTTTCCTTGGAACAAAAGTCATTCATCAGCAGGCTCTCCAGGTCTTCAAATGGGAAATCTAACAGCAGAATAACTCGTATGAGGATATTCAGTGAACTGAAGGCCCAGACCACAATGATGGCCCCCGCTGTGTTTCTCATGGTGATGATGGCAGTGTGCCTCAGTGGGAAGCACACCGCCACATATCTCTCCAAAGACATCGCCACCAGTGTGAGAGGGGAGATTTCATTGGTGAGATCAGTGAGCATGGTGAGAACCCCACACACAGGATACGTCAGCCTGACCCTACAAGCAGACAGTAGGTACAGTAACTGGCTCAGTGCCATCTGCATAGTGTCTGCACAAAGGAGGTTAAACAGGAGAACGTAACGGGAGGTCTCACGAAACACCAGTTTACTCCTCAAGGTGAACAACATGATCGCGTTAATGAAGAGAAACACACAGCACGGCACGGTGATTGGAGCAGAAAACAACACAAGTTCCAGTATTCCCCGAAGTCCAACAATTGTGTTGGTCTGAGTTGCATTTGACATATTAATGAATCCCCTTGATATTGAGATAGAACATGAAAAGGGTTTTAACCAGACAGATAATCATTTAGAATAATCTGAAATAGCATTTAGGAACAAACAAAAGACATGAATCGTATGACATAATCAGAACACAGAAGCCCAGTCTTTAAAAGTAAAAGTCCTTCATGTTTGCAGATTCGTCTTTTGAGTTCACGTGCAAAACAGAAAAGTAATCCACATGCATTTTCTCAGATTTGACGGTGAGCATGTTGGGGTCCATGCTGGATTCCATGCGAACAGAACTGGTCTGCAGAGTTCGCTTTTCCGCGCATGTATTTTAAGGACTCAATCCTCCCACCCACGTCATGTGATAGCATCACACATACGTAGGCATGGTGACCAGATCTGGGGGAAAAACAGTGATTAGTGATGTAATCCTAATGATATTTAGTCCATGTCATTGTATTTACTATTGTAACAACAACATTTGGAAGAATTATGAGGGATTACCAAGGATTTTGTTGACAATAATTTTTATTTTAATGTTATTAATAAGGTGGCTCATAAGTGGACCTGGTACCAGAACACCTTAGGCCACAGATCAATGACCAACTGATCACCACCGGGTGGCGAGTTGGATCAGATGGCTGGAAAGACTTGGCTAGCCCAAACGTGTATTGAGAGTGAACTGGGAACGTCTGGCAGAGTATCCTGTCCGGGAGGTCTTCAACTCCCACCTCAAGAAGAACTTCTCACACATCCCGAGGGATGTTGGAGACATGGAATCAGAGAGGACCATGTTCAAAGCCTCTATTGTAGGAGCTGCGGTCGGAAGGTCATCGGTCACCCGAGAACCCGGTGGTGGACACCGAGGAGGAGGGAGGTCGACAAGCTGAAGAAGGAGGCCTTTCGGGCCTGATTGGCCCAGGGGTCTCCTGAAGCAGCTGCTGTCGTCGTCGCCGATGCTAAATCTTCGGCATGGAAAGTGTTCAAAGAGGTCATGGAGAAGGACTTTCGGTTGGCCTCAAGAAGGTTCAAGGTTGTCAAACCATCAGACGGCTCAGGAAGGGAAAGCAGGGCCTACCCCATGCTGTTTCAAAGTGTGTGGGGGGGAGGGACTGCTGACCCGAACGAGGGACATCATTGGGCAGTAGCTAGAGCACTTTGAGGAACTCCTAAACCCGTCCAACATGTCCCAGACTTGGGGTTGGTTGCATCCATATCCCTGGCGGAGGCCGCTATGGGAGTCAACAAATCTGAGATGCTGAATGCGCTGGACATTGTTGGGTCTGTCTTCGCTGACACGCCTTTTCAATGTCGCATGGGGGTAGGGAACAGTCCCCATGGACTGGCAGACCAGGGTGGTGGTTGCCATTTTCAAAAAGGGGGACATGAGAGTGTGCTCAAACTATCGTGGTATCACATTACAGCCTCCCAGGGAAAGCTTATGCCAGGGTGCCGGAAAGGACGCTCCGACCGTTTGTAAAACCTCAGATTCAAGACAAGCAGTGTGGATTTCATCCCGGTCGTGGAACAGTGAACCAGCTCTTTAGCCTCGCAAGACTACTGGAGGGGTTTGCCCAACCAGTCTGCATGGGCTTTGTGGACTTGGAGAAGGCTTTCGACCGGGTCTTTCTGTGGTTTTTGTGGTGGGTGCTGCGGGAGTATGCGGTGCTGGGCCATCCGGTCTCTGTACGCCTGCAGTAGGATCTGTGTTCATATTCTCTGCAATAAGTCAGACATGTCCCCAGTGGGTATAGGACTCTGCCAGGGCTGCTCTTTATCACTGGTCCTGTTTGTGACTTTTTTATGGACGGGATATCTTGGCGCAGCCGGGGGGCGGAGAACGTCGGGTTTGGGGGTCTCTGGATCGCCTCTCTGCTGTAAGCAGATGATGTGGTCCTGTTGGCTTCCTCGGACCGTGACCTTCAGCATTCACTGGGGCGATTTGCAGCTGAATGTGAAGCGGCGGGGATGAGAGTCAGCACCTCCAAAAAAAGAGGCCATGGTGCTACGAACAAGGTATCGGATACAAACGGCCAAAATGAGTTTCCTCCGTAGTGGTCCGTAGAATTAATATCAATAATATCATCACTAGATATTAATAACAGGCACCAACATTGTGGAGATACAATAGCAAAATGGCTTAAAATGGCTCTAAAAAATATTGAGTAATTATCAAAATGAATAATTAATCATATTGAATAACATGACTGAATATACAATAACTCACCTCAGGGCACCGCCCTGAAACCCAGTGAAAAGCCAATTAATGTAGTTTTATGGATCCCTCTCCCCGGATGGACAGAAGCAATAGATGTCATGTGTACAGATAAACAGCGTTACAGAGTTACTACACATTCAATGAATATGACAATGTATGAATAATGAGGCATGGATCACGATCCAGACCTCCACAATCCATGAAACAGAAGGAGGACGAGAGGAGGGGGGTGGAAATTTATTGGAATTTGAGATCATGTTCATTTCCACAAGAGCAGAGATGATCTTGTGCTGTTTTCGCCTACAAAGTACTGTATATATGATTAGTCTTCAAGCCTCCTTCATGAGACATCATGACGTCAGCATGGCCACCAGGTGGGGCGAGTCGATCCTGAAGAGGGCGTGAGAGATGCTCAGTCCCTTCTTCTCTGACCGATATACCATAAGTGAAACGAATAACAGGTTCACGGTTGAATGGCTGTATCAGATCATTACTATACGATAAAAACATTTTAAAAGAAGTGGATATGTCACAGACTGCATCCCTCCCAATCTACCAGGTACTGCTGGATCAGCGGTGCACATCCAGGCCGGGTGGTCGTCGATGTGAGGGGTGAGAGTCTTTGAGTTTCAGATTTTAGAGGGAGATCCTTAGAATGAAGCCAGCACCTGAATTGATAGCTGGGATCAGGTTGTGTTGGTCGACAACGCGGCAGTTGTGAGGTACAGTGCAGAACGGGTATCCTTCCAGATCATGCAAGGGTGGGCTTGGACAGGCGGCACCCTGATTGCCTGAGGAGGGAAAAGAGGATGCTGATAACCCAGGTAGCACTTCAAGCTGGACATACCTGAGCACTGGACATGTAATTGTGTAATTATTCCACTTTGGGTTTTAGTGTGCAACACAGCAAAGCTCCCAGATCTTTGGTTTCCCACTCCAACTGTCCATTGGTCTTCAGGTGAAAATGTAGGAAAGGCCCACCCTGGCTCACAGAAGGCCTTCCATACCTGGGAGATGAACTGGGAACCCCTGTCCAAGACAATATCTGCCAAGACTCCATTGAGACAGAACTTATGGTTCGACAGGGGGTTACAAGTATCAGAGGAGGTGGTGAGTAAGAAGAGGGCCAAAACAATGCAGCTTTGTAGAGAATCTGTCGGCGATGGGAAGAATGGCGGCGTTACCTTGGGAGTCAGACCATGGGCTAACAGAGACCGAAGGCGGCGAGGGCCTGGTGGGAGTACTTGCTTCAGACTCATACCAGAATGGAATCTGCAATGCTCCTCCTGGATCTGAGATTCGACAATCAGTCCATGACCTTCGAGTAAACTTTCCCCAGTTTGTTACCCCAATAATTGGGTTCAGGAGTTCCTCCAGCGCCCTTATAATGTAAGCAATCTGCCTTGTTTATATTGTTATTGCTTTTATTGTTTATGTTTTTACCATAAGCCTTTGAATACCTTTAAAGCACTATACGAATAAAAATGTATTACTTATTTTTTATTTTCTTAGGTTGATACTATTCTGCTTTAATATTAAATGCCCAAAACAGAAAGCAGCAGTAGATGCACGGCAGTAAAAGTTTGACTGACGAAATTTCCAAATAATCCAATAGTGTGTTATTGTTGTTATGAAACTAGTGTCTTTAGTTTAGTGAATAATTTAGTTTAGGTGTCACCAAGAGAAATCCCCAAAGCTGATCCAATCCCATGATGACTAATTTAGACACATTAAATATCCAAAGCCTTACAAATCCCGTCTTCATTAAATATTTATACGATTAATACCTCAAGTGAGTGCTAACAAGTCCAAAGTAAGTAAATGGAGCAAACTTCAATCTTTAATGTCTGCTCTCAGAAGTTAACTTAATCTTAAAAGGCTGAACTCATATTCATAATCAAATGTGAAGTTGTGAATAAACGTAGACATATTATGTAAATAATGTAAAGCTGCCCTTGACAAGACTTTATTGTTAAAACTGTTTCCGGAGGTTAAAGCCGCGTTGGAACAGATACCAACATCTCTGTCGTCATAGTTCGGTACGCGCTCCGAAGTAACTCAAAGCATGTCTGTCATTTAAAAGCCCTAAAGAAATCCAGAATTCTTTCATTTATGTTTCACTGAAGATGATTTTGAATAAATGAAAGATGCCCTGCTAACCAAAGCTCCTGGACCAGTGAAATCCTTTGGGTGGAAACGGACTAAGCAGACCAAAAGATTATAACTTTATTATGGACACATTACATTTAGCTGACACTTTTATCCAAAGCGACTTACAATCTTGTTACATTAACACACTGTAGAAAAGCTACAGGGAACAATTCAGGGTTAAGTGTCTTGCTCAAGGACACATCGACTAGGGTGGGGATTGAACCACCAACCCCGATTGAAAGACTGACCTGCTAACCACTGACTGTTAATGCAGTAAATGCACTTAAACACATAAATAATTACATAATAATTAAAGAAATAATAATTTAAGGCAGAGATAATGAACCTAGCATGCTTTATTTATTAGTTAAATTATTATTTGATAATACATGTATGCATACGTTGTACATACATGTATGTATAACGTACGCATACGTTATACATGTCGCTATGCATTAGTAATTACAAGTAAATTTAGAGCCTGAGAAACGATGATATTTACCAGATGTGTGACTGGACACAAATGATTACGGACATGTCCAGTGTTTATATTATTTTACACAAGTCAAACATGATCGATAACGTGGAGACGAAGCGTTATCCTTACATCACTCTCAGCTCCAGTTCAATGTATACATCTGTCTCAGGCCTTGTTCTCTCTCTGCAGAGGGAGGAGCTTCTGTCCCTATTCAGCTGAATTGTATCATGACTTCTGTCTGAAATGTGGCTCATGTTTGATGACTTTGACTCGTTATAATCTTTCTATTATCCTTTATTAAAGTATTAAAAGACAAACGTGCAGTGGCGGCTGGCCAACAGAGGGCCACGGGGTCTGGCCCCACCTTGAGCCACAATAATTAATTTATATAAATGGTCAATATTTGTGCAAAATTACCCTCGGTGGACACCGGGGGTGAGGGAAGCCGTCAAACTGAAGAAGGAGGCCTTTCGGGCCTGGCTGGCCCAGGGGTCTCCTGAAGCAGCTAACGGGTACCGGCGGGCCAGAAGGGCTGCAGCTGCGATGGTCGCGGAGGCTAAAACTCGGGCATGGGAGGAGTTTGGGGAGGCCATGGAGAAGGACTTTCGGTTGGCCTCAAGGAAGTTCTGGCAAACCATCCGACGGCTCAGGAAGGGAAAGCAGGGTCTACCCCAGGCTGTTCTCAGCAGGGGGGGGGGACTTCTGACCCGGACTGGGGACATCGTCGGGCAGTGGAAAGAGCACTTTGAGGAACTCCTAAACCCGGCCAACATGTCCCCCGGAGAGGGGGCAGCGCCGGAAGACTTTGGGGTGGATTCACCCATATCCCTGGCAGAGGTCGCTAAGGTAGTCAAAAAGCTCCTTGGTGGCAAGGCGCCAGGGGTGGATGAGATCCACCCTGAGATGCTGAAAGCGCTGGACATTGTTGGGCTGTCTTGGTTGACACGCCTTTTCAGTGTCGCATGGGGGTCGGGAACAGTGCCCATGGACTGGCAGACCGGGGTGGTGGTTCCCATCTTCAAGAAGGGGGACCGGAGAGTATGCTCGAACTATCGTGGTATCACACTGCTCAGCCTCCCAGGGAAAAGCTTATGCCAGGGTGCTGGAGAGGAGGCTCCGACCGCTTGTCGAACCTCGGATTCAAGACGAATAGTGCGGATTCCGTCCCGGTCGTGGAACAGTGGACCAGCTCTTTACCCTCGCAAGATTACTGGAGGGGTCTCCTCGGTAGTAAGTCAGACACGTTCCCGGTGGGTGTTGGCCTCCGCCAGGGCTGCCCTTTATCACCGGTCCTGTTCGTGACCTTCATGGACAGGATATCTAGGCGCAGCCAGGGGGCGGAGAGGATCCGGTTCGGGAGTCTCGGGATCGCCTCTCTGCTGTTCGCGGATGATGTGGTCCTGTTTGCCTCCTCGGACCGTGACCTCCAGCATTCACTGGGGCGCTTTGCAGCTGAGTGCGAAGCGGCAGGGATGAGAGTTAGTACCTTCAAATCTGAGGCCATGGTGCTCTGCCGGAAACCGGCGGATTGCTCCCTCCAGGTGGGGGCAAACTGCCTACCCCAAGCGAAGGAGTTCAAGTATCTCGGGGTCTTGTTCACGAGTGAGGGTAAGGTGGAGCGGGAGATCGACAGGCGGATCAGTGCGGCTGCAGCAGTAAAACAGGCGCTGTACCGGTCCGTCTTGGTGAAGAGGGAGCTGAGCCGGAAGGCAAAGCTCTCCATTTACTGGTCGGTCTACGTTTCAACCCTCACCTATGGTCACGAACTCTGGGTCGTGACCGAAAGAACGAGATCTCGGATACAAGCGGCCGAAATGAGCTTCCTCCGTAGGGTGGCCGGGCTCAGCCTTAGAGATAGGGTAAGGAGCTCGGACATCAGGGGGGAGCTTGGAGTCGAGTCGCTGCTCCTTCGTGTCCAGAGGAGTCAGCTGAGGTGGTTCGGGCATCTAGTCAGGATGCCTCCTGGACGCCTCCCATTAGAGGTTTTCCGGGAACGTCCAACTGGTAGGAGGCCCCGGGGAAGACCGAGGACACGCTGGAGGGATTATATCTCCCGGCTGGCCTTGGAACGCCTCGGGATCCCCCAGAATGAGCTGGAAAGTGTTGCGGGTGAGAGGGAAGCCTGGGTCGGCCTGCTGAACCTGCTGCCACCGCGACCCGACCCCGGATAAGCGGCTGATAATGGATGGATGGATGGATGGGGGTCAATATTTGTGTTTTTGAAATATGCAATATACCCAGTAATATTTGTAAAATAGGATATCTGCGCAAAATATATGCTTTTCCTGCACGTCCTCAGCTGAGTCAGCTGCGCTGGGGCCAAATCGATTTGGCCCAAAAGAGGCGGGTCTAAGGATCTAAGAAGCAGTTTAGCCTATTACTGATTAAAGATATAAATGAGTGACATACAATTTAGACAATCAGCGTCCTGAAATAGATTCAGCTTTGGGCTAAAGTCGTCTGGCCCAAAAGTTGCACGATCTCGTCAGGCACATTTTTAATGACAACAAGTGCTTCTCTTCCAAGAAGACCCGACCCGGTAAAATCTCTCCTCCAAGACCCGTTTGAGAGAAGAACTTTGACGGAGAAACTATAGGTAAAAGAACTGGACCCAGATCCACTTCACAAGAAGACAACAGACTGGAAGGGAAGCAGCACATGAAGCTTCTGTAGAGACCGGTACACCAGGAAAGTTTGGAAGCTTCTGTAGAGACCGGTACACCAAGAAGGTCTGGAAGCTTTTGTAGAGACCGGTACACCAGGAAGGTTTAGAAGCTTCTGTAGAGACCGGTTCACCAGGAAGGTTTGGAAGCTTCTGTAGAGACCGGTACACCAGGAAGGTTTAGAAGCTTCTGTAGAGACCGGTTCACCAGGAAGGTTTGGAAGCTTCTGTAGAGACCGGTACACCAGGAAGGTTTGGAAGCTTCTGTAGAGACCGGTACACCAGGAAGGTTTGGAAGCTTCTGTAGAGACCAGTACACCAGGATGGTTTGGAAGCTTCTGTAGAGACTAGTTCACCAGGAAGGTTTAGAAGCTTCTGTAGAGACCGGTACACCAGGAAGGTTTAGAAGCTTCTGTAGAGACCGGTACACCAGGAAAGTTTGGAAGCTTCTGTAGAGACCGGTACACCAGGAAGGTTTAGAAGCTTCTGTAGAGACCGGTACACCAGGAAGGTTTAGAAGCTTCTGTAGAGACTAGTTCACCAGGAAGGTTTGGAAGCTTCTGTAGAGACCGGTACACCAGGAAGGTTTGGAAGCTTCTGTAGAGATCGATACACCAGGAAGGTTTAGAAGCTTCTGTAGAGACCGGTACACCAGGAAGGTTTGGAAGCTTCTGTAGAGACTAGTTCACCAGGAAGGTTTGGAAGCTTCTGTAGAGACCGGTACACCAGGAAGGTTTGGAAGCTTCTGTAGAGATCGGTACACCAGGAAGGTTTAGAAGCTTCTGTAGAGACCGGTACACCAGGAAGGTTTGGAAGCTTCTGTAGAGACCGGTACACCAGGAAGGTTTAGAAGCTTCTGTAGAGACCGGTACACCAGGAAGGTTTGGAAGCTTCTGTAGAGACCGGTACACCAGGAAGGCTTGGAAGCTTCTGTAGAGACTAGTTCACCAGGAAGGTTTGGAAGCTTCTGTAGAGACCGGTACACCAGGAAGGTTTGGAAGCTTCTGTAGAGACCGGTACACCAGGAAGGTTTGGCTAGCTGGATGCTGTCGTGCTAATGTCGTATTTGGGTTTATAAATCAACGGGGACAAATCCAGCATGGACAGTTACGGGAGTAAGAGACATGAACACACAGAAAACATGAGAACACCAGGACACACATGAGAACATGAGAACACCAGGACACACATGAGAACATGAGAACTCAGGATTGAGGTGAAGAAACACAATGAGGTGGATAAAAACAGGCTCACTTTAACCCTAACAAGGTTCATAGGGGCATCTTAACATATACACATAGTCTATTAGATATATATATATATGTGATTTATATTATACAATATTTATATTTTATCATATGATATTCAGGATATTTATATTGTATATTAATATTATATGGTATTTATACAATACACTTATTGTAAGTCGCTTTGGATAAAAGCGTCAGCTAAATGACATGTAATGTAATGTAATGTAATATATCATATTATACTGAATATTATTATATGATATATATTAATATACTGAATTGTGTGACTACAATGTCCTTATTATGTCAGTGTTGGAATAAATGTTCAATATTTAACAACAAAGTAGTAAAGGCGTGTTTGATACTTGCTTTTGCATTGAATCATTCTGGGATGTTTGCTGAAATTGATTGGATGGCCCTACCAATAAAACATTCCACCAGTCACCACTGCAAACGTGCTTAAAGTACTTTTGATTTCTCACAAGGAAACAGAACATTCATTTCCACCACAAATTGGCGACGAGGATGAGATGGACGTGCATGCGTTGACTCGTAAGACAGAGGTCTCGACTAAAGGGTTGGTAGGCCTCCTTCACGCCTACTGAGCGGTCTGTGTGTATCCGTTGAATCCTAAAATAAATGAATTGACACTCCAGGTAATACAGAGGACAGATAACTAGAGATAACTGACGTGCCTTAGTTATTCATGTGGTATTGTTCACCAGTCTGGTGAATCCTGAATTGATTGACGTAAAAGATAACTAGAGAACGGGAAGCGCTCAGAGACGGTTCTGCATACGTTGTACATATATGTATGAACACGTATGCATACATGTTTGCATACGTTGTAAATATGTACATATTGTACATACAGTATTCATGCTGTCCATCTATATGGATCTCATATTTATTTCTTGCACTATTTGTATTGTTTTCAACCTGTAGAACCAGAACTTGTACATAAATGTTTTATTTCTTATTTGATTGTTGATGGTTGGTACTTTTTTAAATCAAAGCGTCAGCAGTTCATTCGACTTCGGCCAACAACGCCAAGTTTAGAGTCCTTGTTTGTTTTGGGTCGGGAAGTTTTCTTACTTTCCAGATGTATTTCGCTAAATGAAGTGTAATAGTTGCACAACGTTATTGTTCAGCTGATGAAAACACTGAGCAGTCACAGAGAGAACTCCCTTCTGACCTGGTCTCCTGATTCCTCATTAAGACACATTAAATATTTAAACCTTTACTCATTAATGTGTTCAGTAAATATTGACATGTTTATCAGGAATCTTCACGGAGAAGGGATGACCGAACTTCTGGGGAGACAAAGTACGGCAAAGTTGAACTTTGCCGTACTTTGGGTCGGGACCCTGAGTTGGGTCGCAGTACATTTTATTAGGTCGCGAAATAATTCTTTTATTTACTCGATAGTCTTTTCAACATTTGTATCTGTAGGACATCTTTGAGCCACATGAGGGAGCATGAATGTTGTGGCAGTAAAAATGCTTAATTTACTCACAAATAAGTTTTTCCTCATGATTTATAGATGAGGCCTGTTGTGAATTGGGTTGCGATGGTTGGTCATTTATAAAATGTAGGAACCATTGATTGATTGAAGCAGAGTTGTAGTCTTCCACCCTTCTCTGCACTTCCATTCGAGCAGTTACCCACCCTTAACCTTAACTCTATAGAGACTGTGTCTGTCCCACAGCCACTTAAATTAATTAAATCAAAAGTAACCAGAAGAGGAGTCATACAAAATAACCTCATACAGGTTAACATCACTACTGCCACAGTGCAACAAAACAGGATAATTAAATGTGGACTCCTAAATATTAGATCTCTGTCATCTAAAGCTGTATTAGTAAATGATTTAATATCAGACAATCACATTGATTTATTGTGTCTTACTGAAACCTGGCTGAGCCATGAAGAATATGTCAGCCTAAATTAATCAACTCCTCCAAATCATATTAATACTCACATTCCTCGAGGCACCGGCCGAGGAGGTGGAGTAGCAGCCATCTTTGACTCAAGCCTATTAATGAATCCTAAACCTAAACTAAACTACAACTCATTTGAAAGCCTTGTTCTTAGTCTTTCACATCCAACCTGGAAAACATTACAGCCAATCCTATTTGTTATACTGTACCGGCCACCAGGTCCATATTCAGAATTTATATCTGAATTTTCAGAGTGTTTATCAAGTTTAGTCCTTAAAAGTGATAAGGTTATTATTGTAGGAGATTTTAATATTCATGTGGATATTGATAATGATTGCCTTAGTACTGCATTTATCTCATTGTTGGACTCGATTGGCTTCTGTCAGAGAGTACAGAAACCCACTCACTGCTTTGGCCACACCCTCCACCTTGTTCTAACATATGGCATTGACATTGAGCATTTGGAGGTCTTCCCACAGAACCCTCTTCTGTCAGACCATTACCTCATAACTTTTGAGTTTATACTCCCTGAATGTACACCGTTAGTCAAAAGTTTCTACACCAGATGTCTAACTGACAGTGCTGTAGCTACATTTAAAGAAGCGATTCCTTCTGCATTTGATTCAATACCACGTCTCAATGTGACGGAGGACTCCTGTGCTAACTTTAGTCCGTCCCAGATTGATCATATTGTCGATAGTGCTACAGGCTCACTGAGAATGACACTAGACTCGATAGCCCCACTGAAGAAAAAGACAGTGAGGCAAAGGAGGTTTGCTCCCTGGTAGAACCCTCAGACCCGCGACCTAAAGCAAACTTCACGAAAGCTTGAAAATATATGGCGTTCCACCAATCTGGAAGAATCACGCTTAGTTTGGCGAGATAGTCTTAAAACATATAAAAAGGCTCTCCGTAATGCCAGAGCAGCCTATTACTCATCAGTAATAGAGAAAAATAAGAACAACCCCAGGGTTCTCTTTAGCACTGTAGCCAGGCTGACAGAGAGTCACAGCTCTGTGGAGCCGTGTATTCCTATAGACCTCAGTAGTAATGACTTCATGAACATCTTCAATGAAAAGATTTGAACTATTAGAGGCAAGATTGATGATCTCTTGCCCTCAACTACTGCCGATCTGTCATCAAGAGGAGTGGCCTTGGAAACGGCTGTATGCCCTGGTGTATATTTGGATAGCTTTTCTCCCATTAACCTAGACCAATTGTCCTCAACGGTTTCTACTTCTAAACCGTCTACCTGTCTCTTAGACCCCATCCCAACGAGGCTGCTTAAAGACGTGTTGCCTTTAATTAGCACCTGGAGTTGGAGTTTCAGTCAGGAACACCACAGAGACAGCACTGTTGAAAATCACAAATGACCTCCTAAAGCATCAGATAAAGGACTCATCTCTGTACTGGTCTTGTTAGACCTTAGTCCTGATAAAGGACTCATCTCTGTACTGGTCTTGTTAGACTTTAGTGCTGATAAAGGACTCATCTCTGTACTGGTCTTGTTAGACCTTAGTGCTGATAAAGGACTCATCTCTGTACTGGTCTTGTTAGACCTTAGTGCTGATAAAGGACTCATCTCTGTACTGGTCTTGTTAGACCTTAGTGTTGATAAAGGACTCATCTATGTACTGGTCTTGTTAGACCTTAGTCCTGATAAAGGACTCATCTCTGTACTGGTCTTGTTAGACCTTAGTGCTGATAAAGGACTCATCTATGTACTGGTCTTGTTATACCTTAGTGCTGATAAAGGGACTCATCTCTGTACTGGTCTTGTTAGACCTTAGTGCTGATAAAGGACTCATCTCTGTACTGGTCTTGTTAGACTTTAGTGCTGATAAAGGACTCATCTCTGTACTGGTCTTGTTAGACCTTAGTGCTGATAAAGGACTCATCTCTGTACTGGTCTTGTTAGACCTTAGTGCTGATAAAGGACTCATCTCTGTACTGGTCTTGTTAGACCTTAGTGCTGATAAAGGACTCATCTCTGTACTGGTCTTATTAGACCTTAGTGCTGATAAAGGACTCATCTCTGTACTGGTCTTGTTAAACCTTAGTGCAGATAAAGGACTCATTACTGGTCTTGTTAGACCTTAGTGCTGATAAAGGACTCATCTCTGTACTGGTCTTATTAGACCTTAGTTCAGATAAAGGACTCATCTCTGTACTGGTCTTGTTATACCTTAGTGCTGATAAAGGACTCATCTCTGTACTGGTCTTGTTAGACCTTAGTGCTGATAAAGGACTAATCTCTGTACTTGTCTTGTTAGACCTTAGTGCTGATAAAGGACTCATCTCTGTACTGGTTTTGTTAGACCTTAGTGCTGATAAAGGACTCATCTCTGTACTGGTCTTGTTAGACCTTAGTGCAGATAAAGGACTCATCTCTGTACTGGTCTTGTTAAACCTTAGTGCAGATAAAGGACTAATTACTGGTCTTGTTAGACCTTAGTGCAGATAAAGGACTCATCTCTGTACTGGTCTTGTTAAACCTTAGTGCAGATAAAGGACTCATTACTGGTCTTGTTAGACCTTAATGCTGATAAAGGACTCATCTCTGTACTGGTCTTATTAGACCTTAGTGCAGATAAAGGACTCATCTCTGTACTGGTCTTGTTAAACCTTAGTGCAGATAAAGGACTCATTACTGGTCTTGTTAGACCTTAGTGATGATAAATGACTCATCTCTGTACTGGTCTTGTTAAACCTTAGTGCAGATAAAGGACTCATTACTGGTCTTGTTAGACCTTAGTGCAGATAAAGGACTCATCTCTGTACTGGTCTTGTTAGACCTTAGTGCTGATAAAGGACTCATCTCTGTACTGGTCTTGTTAAACCTTAGTGCAGATAAAGGACTCATTACTGGTCTTGTTAGACCTTAGTGCAGATAAAGGACTCATCTCTGTACTGGTCTTGTTAGACCTTAGTGCTGATAAAGGACTCATCTATGTACTGGTCTTGTTATACCTTAGTGCTGATAAAGGACTCATCTCTGTACTGGTCTTGTTAGACCTTAGTGCTGATAAAGGGACTCATCTCTGTACTGGTCTTGTTAGACTTTAGTGCTGATAGAGGACTCATCTCTATACTGGTCTTGTTAGACCTTAGTGCTGATAAAGGACTCATCTCTGTACTGGTCTTGTTAGACCTTAGTGCTGATAAAGGACTCATCTATGTACTGGTCTTGTTATACCTTAGTGCTGATAAAGGACTCATCTCTGTACTGGTCTTGTTAGACCTTAGTGCTGATAAAGGGACTCATCTCTGTACTGGTTTTGTTAGACCTTAGTGCTGATGAAGGACTCATCTCTGTACTGGTCTTATTAGACCTTAGTGTAGATAAAGGACTCATCTCTGTACTGGTCTTGTTAAACCTTAGTGCAGATAAAGGACTCATTACTGGTCTTGTTAGACCTTAGTGATGATAAAGGACTCATCTCTGTACTTGTCTTGTTAGACCTTAGTGCAGATAAAGGACTCATCTCTGTACTGGTCTTGTTAAACCTTAGTGCAGATAAAGGACTCATTACTGGTCTTGTTAGACCTTAGTGCAGATAAAGGACTCATCTCTGTACTGGTCTTGTTAGACCTTAGTGCAGATAAAGGACTCATCTCTGTACTGGTCTTGTTAAACCTTAGTGCAGATAAAGGACTCATTACTGGTCTTGTTAGACCTTAGTGCAGATAAAGGACTCATCTCTGTACTGGTCTTGTTAGACCTTAGTGCTGATAAAGGACTCATCTCTGTACTGGTCTTGTTATACCTTAGTGCTGATAAAGGACTCATCTCTGTACTGGTCTTGTTAGACCTTAGTGCTGATAGAGGACTCATCTCTATACTGGTCTTGTTAGACCTTAGTGCTGATAAAGGACTCATCTCTGTACTGGTCTTGTTAGACCTTAGTGCTGATAAAGGACTCATCTATGTACTGGTCTTGTTAGACCTTAGTGCTGATAAAGGACTCATCTATGTACTGGTCTTGTTATACCTTAGTGCTGATAAAGGACTCATCTCTGTACTGGTCTTGTTAGACCGTAGTGCTGATAAAGGGACTCATCTCTGTACTGGTTTTGTTAGACCTTAGTGCTGATGAAGGACTCATCTCTGTACTGGTCTTATTAGACCTTAGTGCAGATAAAGGACTCATCTCTGTACTGGTCTTGTTAAACCTTAGTGCAGATAAAGGACTCATTACTGGTCTTGTTAGACCTTAGTGATGATAAATGACTCATCTCTGTACTGGTCTTGTTAAACCTTAGTGCAGATAAAGGACTCATTACTGGTCTTGTTAGACCTTAGTGCAGATAAAGGACTCATCTCTGTACTGGTCTTGTTAGACCTTAGTGCTGATAAAGGACTCATCTCTGTACTGGTCTTGTTAAACCTTAGTGCAGATAAAGGACTCATTACTGGTCTTGTTAGACCTTAGTGCAGATAAAGGACTCATCTCTGTACTGGTCTTGTTAGACCTTAGTGCTGATAAAGGACTCATCTCTGTACTGGTCTTGTTATACCTTAGTGCTGATAAAGGACTCATCTCTGTACTGGTCTTGTTAGACTTTAGTGCTGATAGAGGACTCATCTCTATACTGGTCTTGTTAGACCTTAGTGCTGATAAAGGACTCATCTCTGTACTGGTCTTGTTAGACCTTAGTGCTGATAAAGGACTCATCTATGTACTGGTCTTGTTATACCTTAGTGCTGATAAAGGACTCATCTCTGTACTGGTCTTGTTAGACCTTAGTGCTGATAAAGGGACTCATCTCTGTACTGGTTTTGTTAGACCTTAGTGTAGATAAAGGACTCATCTCTGTACTGGTCTTATTAGACCTTAGTGTAGATAAAGGGACTCATCTCTGTACTGGTTTTGTTAGACCTTAGTGTAGATAAAGGACTCATCTCTGTACTGGTCTTATTAGACCTTAGTGCTGATAAAGGGACTCATCTCTGTACTGGTTTTGTTAGACCTTAGTGCTGATGAAGGACTCATCTCTGTACTGGTCTTATTAGACCTTAGTGTAGATAAAGGACTCATCTCTGTACTGGTCTTGTTAAACCTTAGTGCAGATAAAGGACTCATTACTGGTCTTGTTAGACCTTAGTGATGATAAAGGACTCATCTCTGTACTGGTCTTGTTAGACCTTAGTGCAGATAAAGGACTCATCTCTGTACTGGTCTTGTTAAACCTTAGTGCAGATAAAGGACTCATTACTGGTCTTGTTAGACCTTAGTGCAGATAAAGGACTCATCTCTGTACTGGTATTGTTAAACCTTAGTGCAGATAAAGGACTCATTACTGGTCTTGTTAGACCTTAGTGCAGATAAAGGACTCATCTCTGTACTGGTCTTGTTAGACCTTAGTGCTGATAAAGGACTCATTACTGGTCTTGTTAGACCTTAGTGCAGATAGAGGACTCATCTCCGTACTGGTCTTGTTAGACCTTAGTGCTGATAAAGGACTCATCTCTGTACTGGTCTTGTTAGACCTTAGTGCTGATAAAGGACTCATCTCTGTACTGGTCTTGTTAGACCTTAGTGCTGATAAAGGACTCATCTCTGCGCAGCCCCGCCCCCTTGCAGTCAACGCGCTGGGCACCATGACAGGCCGGAGCAGTGCGTCCGCTCTGATCTATTTTAATAAAGTATCGATACTAAAAATATGCAAAACCGTATCGTTTTGAACGTACTGGTACCGCGGTACCTTTTTAGTATCGGTACACCGAACCCTAGTCTGAAGCTGGTCCTGGGTCCTTGCCCCTGCTTCCTGCATCCAGCCCTGGCCTGGACCTGGCTTCCTTCCCAATGGTTCTGTCTCCTTCTTTGTGCCTGACCTCATTGGTCTGGCCTTAACCCTGAATTGTTTCCTTTAGCTCTGTCTAGGAAGGTAGGTAGGTACATCACCACATGAAGACATGCAGCACCATGTTTTTGGTAAATGCTCCGGCTTGTACGTTAGCCACAAAACTAGACATCTGAGAAATTGATTGTTTGATTCCACATATCGACCCTAAGGCTGAGCAATAGTGTGATAAACATTCAGAAGCTGCCTTGTGCTCGTTGTATATTATCTTTAGAGTAACTATGTGATTGCATGATTGGGGAGGACTAATTAGTAGGCAATTGTCAATAATCAAAAAAATGTGGACAGTTTATTATAGTTTTTTTTGAGGACTGTCAGGAAATGTTTCTATAAAGTGATATTCAGAATGACAGCCATGCTTAATACAAGGAAAACAACAACGTTGAAATAATACTGCATCAGAAGTCCACTGAGATCGAGACGGGGCTCCTCTGTGCTCATGTCCACGATGGAAGACGTCACATGACCATGCTACTCGTGCGTGGGTGTCACCTGAAATGGACAGATCTCATATACAGAACGTGAGGGGAAGCACACCTGGCAGACCAGCTCTGCAGGTGACACGACTCTGACCTGCGAGCTGTCTGCATCTTTTTCATTGTTGCTGATAATGATTTTTGTTGTTGCAGGAATACAAACTCCAAGATATTCATTGTGTGCTCTGTCTGTTAATGTGTTTATTGCTTCACAAAAATGTCTTCTGTAAATCAGTCTGCTGGACTGCAGTATCAGGGGTTCCTGGAAAGTGTGATGCTGACCACTCTGACAACGTTATCGTGCTGTGTGTTTCTCTTCATTAACGGGATCATGTTGTTCACCTTGAGGAGTAAACTGGTGTTTCGTGAGACCTCCCGTTACGTTCTCCTGTTTAACCTCCTTTGTGCAGACACTATGCAGATGGCACTGAGCCAGTTACTGTACCTACTGGCTGCTTGTAGGGTCAGGCTGACGTATCCTGTGTGTGGGGTTCTCACCATGCTCACTGATCTCACCAATGAAATCTCCCCTCTCACACTGGTGGCGATGTCTTTGGAGAGATATGTGGCGGTGTGCTTCCCACTGAGGCACACTGCCATCATCACCATGAGAAACACAGCGGGGGCCATCATTGTGGTCTGGGCCTTCAGTTCACTGAATATCCTCATACGAGTTATTCTGCTGTTAGATTTCCCATTTGAAGACCTGGAGAGCCTGCTGATGAATGACTTTTGCAGTGACATATCTATGTTTCTTGGGTCAATGTCTAATCATTATGATACCGCCTACACCTATTTCCTGTTTATATCAGCTAGCCTGGCAGTCACGTCCACCTACATCGGGGTGATGGTAGCAGCCCGGTCGGCCTCCACGGACAACGCCTCGGCCCGAAAGGCTCGTAACACACTGCTGCTGCATGGGGTGCAGCTGGGCCTCAGTCTGTCCTCAACTATTTACAACCCCATCCTCATCGCTCTTTGGAGAATTGTAACGAGGATAGTATTTGTGCGCATCCAGAATGTTTTGTATGTGTGTATTTTCATGTTTCCCAGGTGTCTGAGCTCTCTCATCTATGGAATCAGAGACCGGGCCATCAGACTTGTGCTCATAAACAACCTTTGCTGTCGACTGAAACTCTCAGTCCCCTCAGTCCAGGCTAAGGTCTCCACGTAGACTTCAGGACATGGTTCTGACTGTGCAATCGCTTGTACATGTAATATGTATATATTCATACATATATATGGCTGAAAAAACATGTCAAAAATGACATCCTCATGAGGGAATTCTCATTCTATTGTCCCTGAAGTTGATGTTGAGGAACTATCAGACGTATTTATGTTACATATCTGTGATGATGGCAGACAGGATGACTTTTACCTGTTTTTTTCCACTCATATTGTCATCACAGCAAAGGCTGAAGTCTCACCCTGAGATACCCGGAATCTAACTGGAACTCATTCCAAATGCATGTTGTCTCAAATGATTTGAGATGTTTCATGTATAGATTTACAATGTTCATATTGTAGTTCCTTCATTATTTCTTGAAATCCACCTCCAGAAGTATAATCCTGGAGTCACAATGTTATGTTCCAAGTTGTTGTCCTCAAATGGGTCGTCAATATGCATCATTCAAGGGCAACTTCCATGTGGTATAACAGTAAATTATATTTGCTTTATTTGAGGTCCTCATAATTGGTAATACATTGTTTACTGTCACCTGTTAGTCTGTGCACTTTATTTTATATCCATCCATCCATCCATTTTCAATACCGCTTATCCTCATTAGGGTCGCGGGGGCGCTGGAGCCTATCCCAGCTGACATAGGGCGAAGGCAGGGGACACCCTGGACAGGCCGCCAGTCCATCGAGGGCACATGTAGGGACATACAACCATTCACTCTCACATTCACACCTATGGGACATTTAGAGATCAATTAACCTGCAGCATGTCTTTGGACTGTGGGAGGAAGCCGGAGAGCCCGGAGAGAACCCACGCTGCCACGGGGAGAACATGCAAACTCCACACAGAAGGACCGCTCCGACCGGGAATCGAAACCGCG
This sequence comes from Cyclopterus lumpus, assembly GCF_009769545.1. Lineage (NCBI taxonomy): Eukaryota > Metazoa > Chordata > Actinopteri > Perciformes > Cyclopteridae > Cyclopterus > Cyclopterus lumpus. The sequence goes on along the minus strand of NC_046979.1, from coordinate 1,093,124 downwards.
GCCCTCTTGCTGTGAGGCGACAGTGCTAGCCACTACACTTTATTTTATATGTTATATGTAATTATTGCACTGTGTTGATTGTTTAATGTTATTGTCCAATGTTGCACATTGCTTATATGTGAAAACATACTTGGCAATAAAAGGTTCTGATTCTGATTTCCGTCTATATCGGCTTAAGTTGCATTAAAAACACTTTGTATGTGAAACCAGGTATTAATAATATAATGTATATACTTGTCATGATTAAACATGTAATACATTATGGTTTCTCTGGAGTCGAGGTGTTTACGTGACGGTTATATTCATATCGCGGTGAAACGGCACATAAATATGGTTCTGATGTTGCCCTCAACTGTAGACGTTCTACTTCCGGGTCCGTCTTCTCGCGAGATCCTACGTAATTCAGACAGCGAGCCAAGAGCTTGGACGTGCCATGTGACGTTGGTGTCGAGCTCCGCCCTTCAACGTCATTTGTGGAATCGTGTGTCCGTCAATATTATGTGTGAAACTAACCAATGAACACTCAGTAAATCACTAAGGACCTCCTACCTTAATATATTACATTTAGTTTGTTTATATATATATATATATATATATATATATATATATATATATATATATATATATATATATATAAACAAACAAAATGTAATATATATATATATCAATAGTTAGTTTTTATATATATATATTTAAATATATTTATATATTACATTTAGTTTGTTTTTATATATGTATATAAAACAAACTAAATGTAATATATATATATATATAAATAGTTTGTTTATATATATATTTAAAAAAAAAAAAACTATGTATTAACTGAAAACGGCAGTGTTATATATATATATATATATATATATATTAAAATATATATTATATATATATATATATATATATATATATATAAATAAATAGGACATATTCTGTTCTTGATTGGAAAACCGTTCTTGAAAAACAGACTAAAATTTAAGTAAATAATTAGTTTGAAAACAAAAACGGTTGTAATATTCATTTCTTATTTGCATACATCACATTTAATCATAATAATCCTATGTGACCTGTTATTAATGAAGGGCCTGATGGGGGAAGTGGAGCAGGCGGACAGCGTAGCAACCGACTGAAACCGGAAGGGGGCAGTAATGCGACTGACGGGCCGCGAGCTGCCGTTCAACAGCACAGAAAAAGGGGGGAAGAAGACGTCGCCGTCGTGACGTCATGACGTATGAAAGTGCGTAGCGACGGTTCGTCAGTTTTCCCTCCTCGCCGACCAAGCTACCCGGCTAACGCCGATGTTTAGCTGAAGACGCGCTCATCGTTCACCTGTCCGCGCGCCTGCTGCTTCACCTGTGCGCGAGAGGATACTTAACGGAGACCCGAACACGCAGAACAACGTCGTTACAGGTAAATATTCGCGTTCTTTGTCCGTCTTCCTTTTGTTTTGCTAATACTTAGTCGGCTAATGACGCTAAGCTAGCTCGCTAGCTAACGTTAGCTAGACGCACGTGACTTCTACCTCCACAACAGCAGAATTGTTTATATTCATTTAAATGAGATGGTAGTTACTGAGGAGGAGCTGGTAGCGGTCTCCGTGCGCGTGCGTGTGCGTGGTTATTTAATATGACGTCACGCGGTAATGATGCTATGTGAGCGTTAGCTTCCTAGTTTGTGGGGTTATAACCATTAAGTAAGATATCAGCTGGTCCTGGACCCGTTAACGGTATTACACCTCAGAGGTACATGGTGTACTACTGTACTACATCTCAGGTTAATGTACTATTACTGTACTACATCTCAGGTTAATGTACTTTTACTCTACTACATCTCAGGTTAATGTACTTTTACTCTACTACATCTCAGGTTAATGTACTTTTACTATACTACATCTCAGGTTAATGTACTTTTACTCTACTACATCTCAGGTTAATGTACTTTTACTATACTACATCTCAGGTTAATGTACTTTTACTATACTACATCTCAGGTCAATAGTGTACTTTTTACTTCGCTACATCTCAGAGATAGGAGTGTACTTTTTGTACTTTGAAGTGTTCCTTTGAGAACATCCTAGTTCAGGTAAATAAAGTCTTTTAAGCATCGTCACAGAGCTGAAAACAGGATGTTTGTTCTTTGTAGAGATTCGAGGTTCTCACAGACGCGACTAACGCATGACGATCTAATGGAATAAGACGCATTGACGTAGATTAAACTAGAAAACGGGCTATGAAAGAGTTCAAATGCAGCGAACTGAAATCTGTTTCTCGAAGAGATTCTCTGTGTTCGAGCTGCTCACGGGGTGAATGTTTGTGTCCTCAGAGAAGACCTATGCGGCCCTGCTAGCAGAGCAAGATGTTCAACAAGTCATTCGGTACTCCCTTCGGTGGAGGGACGGGGGGGTTCGGCACCTCGTCGACCTTTGGCCAACCAAGTGAGTAGTTTTTATTTGTTTGTTCAAACTCCCGAGATTCAAAATGGTCGGAGAGAGTTTCTGTTTTTTTGTAGCCTGCCGACTGAAGCTGCAGCCGGTGATTTAACGCGTCCGGTCCGTGTCGTCTCTCCTCACATGACCTGCAGACACGGCCTTTGGGGCGACGGGAGGCTTCGGGACGTCTGCGTTCGGGGCCACCGCCAACACCGGAGGGCTGTTCGGCCCCGCGCAGAATAAACCTGGTTAGTCCGCTCTCAGCGAGCACGGAAAATCAATTAACATTTATGATTCTTTCTTCAAACTTTAAACCCTGATCTGTCTCTTTCAGGCGGTCTGTTTGGGTCCAGTACGTTCACCCAGCCGGCAGCGCCCGCCACCAACACCGGCTTTGGTTTTGGAGCGGCGACCGGCACCGCGACCAGCTTGTTTGGGAACACCGGAACAGGCGCCAGCAGCGGCCTCTTCTCCCAGCCGAGCAATGCTTTCGGAGCCCAGAAACCCACCACGTTTGGAAGTGAGAACCCTCCGCACGCCACCGTTTAGGGTCCCTTAAGGTCGTCCAGCAGGCGCCTCAAACGGCTGCTGACTGTTCGTGAGATGATGAGCTTGAACCGCTTGAAATGTGTCGTGTGTGTTTTTTTTTTTTGTTCTTTAAAAAGTTGCCTCAAACAAAATGTTAAATGCCAAAAATCCAGTGCTCCGGTTGTGTTTTTTCAAACTGCTCAGTCCCGTTGTCGTTTTGATTTGTTTATCTTATGAAACGTCTGAACGCTTTGAAGAAGTCTCCCTCCCATCGTGTCCTCCAGGCTTTGGGACGAGCACCACCAGCGGCGGGCTGTTTGGGTCCACCAACACCGCCTCCAACCCTTTCGGTGGAGGCGGTGTCGCCTCCCTGTTTGGCGGCTCGGGGTTCACCGCCGCACAGCAGCAGCCGGGAACGACCGTAAAATTCAACGTGAGTACTTTAACGTGGCGGTTCTCTTCAAACATAATCTTAAAGTCTTTTTCTCAAATGGCTCTTTAATTTATTTTATATATTTTAAACCTACGGTACTATTCACCCACAATGCAACTCGTACTTGTGGATGGTGATGTGACGCCTCAAAAAACACAAAATACTGTGAAAGTACATTTTTCTGTGTTTTTGTATCATTTCCTGTTAGGATTTTGTTTTCTGGTGATGTCACTAAACTAATAATGTAAAGACCTTTTAAAAACATGTAAATAATGAAACTGAGATGCACTCTTCACTTCTTCCTCCTTCAGCCTCCAACAGGAACTGACACCATGGTGAAAGGAGGCGTGACCACCAGCATCAACACCAAGCACCAGTGCATCACGGCCATGAAGGAGTACGAGAACAAATCCCTGGAGGCGAGTTTGTACCGCTTTTATGAGACGGGGAGATTCCCTTGTTCCCTTCCCTTGTTCCCTTCGCTTGTTTCCCTCACTTCTTGCCCTCACTTCTTGCCTCACTTCTTGCCTCACTTCTTGCCTCACTTCTTGCCTCCGCTTGTTGCCTTCGCTTGTTCCCTTCGCTTGTTCCCTTCGCTTGTTCCCTTCGCTTGTTCCCTTTGCTTGTTCCCTTCGCTTGTTCCCTTGCTCGTTGCCTCACTTGTTCCCTTCGCTTGTTCACTTCACTTGTTCCCTTCGCTTGTTTCCCTTCACTTATTCCCTCGCTCGTTGCCTCACTTGTTCCCTTAGCTTGTTCCCTTAGCTTGTTCCCTTCGCTTGTTCCCTTTGCTTGTTTCCCTTCACTTATTCCCTCGCTCGTTGCCTCACTTGTTCCCTTAGCTCGTTGCCTCACTTGTTCCCTTAGCTTGTTCCCTTAGCTTGTTCCCTTAGCTTGTTCCCTTCGCTTGTTCCCTTCGCTTGTTCCCTTCGCTTGTTCCCTTTGCTTGTTCCCTTTGCTTGTTCCCTTTGCTTGTTCCCTTAGCTTGTTCCCTTCGCTTGTTCCCTTTGCTTGTTCCCTTTGCTTGTTCCCTTCGCTCGTTGCCTCACTTGTTCCCTCATGTCTCCTTGTAGGAGTTGAGGCTGGAGGACTACCAGGCCGGCAGGAAGGGCCCGACCAACCCGATGGCGGCGCCGACGGGCAGTCTGTTTGGCGCCGCGGCGGCGCCGCCCACCGCCGCCACCGGCCTGTTCGGCGCCGCGGCGCCCAACACCAACTTCTCCTTCGGGCAGAACAAGACCACCTTTGGAGCAGCGCGTAAGTAGTGACGACAGTCGCCCTTCGTCATCTTCATCACTCTCTGCTTCTCTCGAAGTCAACGTCTCGTTTCTCTCCAGCGGCCGCCGGCGGTTTCGGCGCGGCGGCCGGCGGCCTGTTCGGCCAGCCGGCCGCCCAACCGGCCAGCAGCCTCTTCAAACCCTTCGGTCAGACCACCACCGCGCCGAGCACCGGCTTCTCCTTCGGCAACACCAACACCATGGGCCAGGCCAACACCAGCACCATGGTGAGCACCAATGATGTCTTACACCGTCAGAGCCTCAACCCCACACAGCATTATTATTATTATTATTATTATTATTATTATTATTATACAAAGGATTTAAACGAGATCTGTCCCGTAGACGTCATGAGTCAGATTTTACTGTCAAACTAATGTCCGACTCTCTCTCGTTGCATGCAGATAAATAATAAAATACTTTGTTTCCACAGAAGAAGAAAAAGTTGAGTGATTAGTTTTTAAAGTGTTTTATTGTGGTGACTTCCTGTGACTCAGGGTCTGTTCGGGAACACGGCGGCGCCTCAAGCGGGCGGCCTGTTCGGCGCGGCGCAGCCCAGCACCGCCGCCGGCTTCGGGGCGGCCACCGGGCTGTTTGGACAAACCAACGCAGGGTTTGGAAACGTCGGCGCGCAGGTACGCGATGAAGTTAATGACGTCGTGATGTGTTCACGTGTAATTAGTCAAACGGACGTCCTCTCAATGGCTCCTTTTTGTTGTTTTTTAATTGGTTTCGACTTTTGCAGCAGAGTCTGTTCGGCAACAAGGCCGCCGGGTTCGGCACCACCACCACCAGCGCCGCCCCGTCCTTCGGCACCGGCACCGGGCTCTTCGGCAACAAGCCCGCCCTCACGCTGGGGGCCGGCGCCAACACCTCCACCTTCGGTGAGTCGGCCGGCGATCGGTTCGTGGCTTTCCGTGACTGATGAGAGGTTGTTTTTTTGTTGTTGAATTTATTTATTTATTTATTTTTCCTCCCGGCTGCAGGTTTCGGCGCCAACCCGGCCGCCGGGAGTCTGTTTGGAACCAAGCCGGCCGCCGGAGGCCTCGGGACGGCACTGGGAACCAGCTTCGGAGCAGGTACTGGGGGGTCCACGACACCAGGATGTATAGGGATGTCTGATGGATAGGAAGTTGTAAATGTGTGTTTGTGTGTGTGTGTGTTCAGCAGTGGGAACAGGACAGGCGTCTCTGTTTGGGAACAACCAGAGCAAACTGGGCGCCACACTGGGAACGATGGGAACCTTCGGCGCAACCGCATTCAACACCGGAGCCAGCACCCTCGGCTTTGGAGCTCCACAGCAGCCAATCGGTGAGCAGCACCCACGTCTGTCAGTCAAGTCCCCGTCCTCCTCCATCGCCAGCTAACCTCTCTCCTCCCTCCAGCGCTCACGGACCCCAGTGGGATGGCCTCCCAGCAGGCTTTGCTCCAGCAGCAGCTCAGCGTCTTGGCGTACTCTCCGTACGGAGAATCTCCGCTGTTCAGGAACCCGCTGACGGACCCCAAGAAGAAGGAGGAGGTGAGAGCTCTCGCTACTTTGTGTTATTTCTCTAAAAGCTAACGTTGTAGCGGCTCCTTCAACACTCAATGTAACGTCATGTGGATGTTATTTCGACAAATGCGTCTTCAAGCATTTAGTTCAGGCCTGGCCGACCCGCGGCTCTTCAGGAGCTGTCACATGACATGCGTCAAAAATGCTTGGCTGGCGCTGTCATTCACTCCCCCTACAGCTAGATGGCACACTGACCATGTAAACCTGTTTGAGTGACGTCAAACAAGCGACGAGAGAATCTTTGGTGTGACATCATTTGTGTTGTAAACAATTTCCGTCAAGTTACCTCTTGAAATGGCAGGAAAAAAAGCACAGCCAAACGAAAATATGAAGAAGAACACAGGACGTTTTTGCCAGAGTGGGAGGGTTTATATTTTTTTGTTAAACGTAATGGCCGATCTGCCTTATATGTCACGCAGCATTAGCGCATTTCAAAGCTTCAAATCTTCAGCGTCACTTCAGCTCACTCCACCCTAACATCGAACAGGAATTTCCAAAAGGGACTGAACTTCGCAAGAACAAGTTGGTCGCTTTGAAAAGCCAGGCAGAAAAGTAGGTGCAGTTTATCCAAAAATGTACGAAACACTCGGAGACCGTAACGCTTGCATCATATCAGCTGGCTTGGAACATAGCACGGGCTGAAAAGCCATACAACGAAGGGGACTTCATTAAAAAATGCCTCATTGACGTCTTTGAAACCTTGGCTCCTGGAGACGACAAACTAAAACGGAGCGTTTCAGACGTTCAACTGTCCCGCCACAGTGTTAAACGCAGAATATCGGATATTAATACAGCTGTTGAATCACAGTTGCACTCTGACCTTCAAGCATGTGAGTATTTTAGTGTGGCATTGGATGAGAGTTGTGACATACAAGACAAGCCTCAGTTGGCAATATTTGCACGGTCTGTGTCAAATGAATGTATGATCAAAGAAGAACTCCTTGATATTGTGACATTAAAAGACAGAACCCGTGGCATAGATGTGAAAGAAGCAATGATGGCTGCGTTTGCAAAAGCAAATCTGCCCATACCGAAACTTTTCTACCCTGAAACATGTGAAATCAAAGCCTCGATCTGTTCTGACTGACACTCATTTGAAAGAATTGCTTAGAGTGGCAACAACAGAATACAAGCCAGATTTGAAGAGGATTGTTCAAGATAAGGAATGCCAGAAGTCTCACTAAGCAGCATAGTAAGAGAAAGATGTTATTAAATTATTCTATTATTGTTTGTGGACTTGCTTGAACTGAGAGTTTGTGTGTGTGTGTGTGAGACAGTGCACACAATGTTAACTGTTGAAAATTACTGATATTATCATGTTGGTGTGGTTATTTTCATTAGATCTGGCTGAGCAGAGGTCTGTGTATGCGTGCATACATGATTAAAAGATGATGTTCATGTGTACCCATGTGTATGATGTGGCTCTTTGCAGTAACACAGAAAAAAAAGTGTCTCTTAGTCTCTGACTAGTTGGCCACCCCTGATTTAGTTGAACCGACTCCTGGAATATGTCAACTGAAGGACGGCTAAACAAATCAAATCCAACAGTTGTGTTATTTCTCCATTATTATCTTTCCCATCACAACCTCTCTCGTGTTCCGACAGCGCCTGAAGCCGACCAATCCGACGGCCCAGAAGGCTCTGACCACGCCCACCCACTACAAGCTGACCCCCCGCCCGGCCACCAGGGTCCGCCCCAAGGCGCTGTCGGCGTCGGCCTCCAAGTCGCAGCTCTTCGACGGCCTCGACGACGACGAGCCCTCGCTCACCAACGGAGCCTTCGTACCCAGGTACCCCGATCGCCACGGCAACGGTGTCCCGTCAGGTGTTTGAGTGTGACGGTAGCAGAAATACTAGTAATAATCATTTTGCATATAATAAATACATTATGTATTTATATATCTAACTCTACAAAATATTAGGACGGAGGAAAAATGTGTGTTTTTGTTCTCAGGAAGAGCATCAAGAAACTGGTGCTGAAGAACCTGAACAGCAGTCAGTACAACAGTCCAATCAACAAAGAGACGGACGACCTCGCTTCCCCTCCAGAGTACCCGCAGAACGGACACAGGTCTGAGCACGCACACACACACGCACACGCACACGCACACACACACACACGGTGGGGGATTTAAAACTGGTCAGAATGGACCTTCAGGGGTCCTTCTAGAGACAATGACTTCACGACCACCTCGCTTTTATTTTGAAAATATCTCTTCCGTGTGCGTCTTTGAAGGCGTCCCGTTCTTTTATTAGAAACTTCATTGGTCAAAATCTCTCGTGAATTTTATGGATTTCTATCTCGTGATCTCATGACATCTCGAGGGCGGACAGAGGTCAAAGGTCACTGACCTCGAAACAACGCAATAATTCATTCAAGCTAATTACTAACTGGCATAATAATAATTATCTCCTGCTTGGTGAACTGTTGGTTAGTTGTAATGTAGACGTTGTTGACCTTCGTCTGCAGTCACATGGAGGAGGAGGAGCGGCTGCCGGGTCCCAGCGGCCGGGTGGACGACGACCCCGAGGTCACCCAGTTCTACGTCAACCCCATCGCTAAGCCCGTCCCACAGGGCCGCGTCCAGGCCAGCCTGCAGGACACCATCAGCGACCTCAACATGCACAAGCCGGCCAGGAATGGAGGCCTGGAGGTCAGCGGACATCTATTGTGATCTGTCTCTCCCTCTGTCTCTCTCTCTCTCTCTCTCCTCTCTTTCTGTCTCTCTCTCTGTCTCTCTCTCTCTCTCCTCTCTCTCTGTCTCTCTCTCTCTCTCCTCTCTCTCTGTCTCTCTCTCTCTCTCCTCTCTCTCTGTCTCTCTCTCTCTCTCTCTCCTCTCTTTCTGTCTCTCTCTCTGTCTCTCTCTCTCTCTCCTCTCTTTCTGTCTCTCTCTCTCCTCTCTCTCTGTCTCTCTCTCTCTCTCTGTCTCTCTCTCCTCTCTCTCTCTGTCTCTGTCTCTCTCTCTGTCTCTGTCTCTCTCTCTTTGTCTCTCTGTCTCTCTCTCCTCTCTCTCTCTCCTCTCTCTCTCTTTGTCTCTCTGTCTCTCTCTCCTCTCTCTCTCTTTGTCTCTCTGTCTCTCTCTCTTTGTCTCTCTGTCTCTCTCTCTCTCTCTCTTTCCTGTCTCTCTCTCTCTCCTGTCTCTGTCTCTCTCGCTCTCATCGCTTTAAATCCGTGGAGCTGAACCGTTTATATTGTTTTTGTCCCCTTCAGCTGAGCAGCGAGGACATGATGGCGTCTCCTGGGGATGAGTCTCTGCAGGAGGACCAAGAAGAGGAGGAGGAGGAGGAGCAGCAGGAGATCCAGCAGTCTCCTCACCCGGCAGGTCGGATACAAAACGCCCTGTTGACCTTTAACGACCCCGAGTCGACGTCCACCGGCTTTAATCCGCGTCTGCCACTTCCTGTCTTCCAGGCATCGTTCTGAACCGCGTGGGTTACTACACCATCCCCTCCCTGGACGACCTCTCCGAGATGGTGGATGAAAACGGAGCGTGCGTGGTGGACAACTTCACCGTCGGCAGGAAAGGTAACGCCAAAGTTTTAACGACGTCTCGCCGAAGAGTCGGCGCCGCGGTTCCCGGCGCGTGCGAGAGGGATTTAACCGGTCTGCTCTGATTGGCCCTCGCAGGCTACGGCTCCATCTTCTTCCCCGGCGAGGTGAGCGTGACGGCGCTGAACATCGACGAGATCGTGCACTTCAGACGCAAAGAGGTCATCGTGTACCCGGACGACAAAAACAAGCCTCTGGAGGGGGAGGGGCTGAACAGGCGAGCCGAGGTGACTCTGGACGGCGTTTGGCCGAACGACAAGACGGCGTGCACGCAGATCCGGAGCCCCGAGCGCCTGACGGAGATGAACTACGAGGGTCGGCTGGAGAAAGCCTCTCGCAAGCAGGGCGCTCGCTTCCTGGAGTACAGAGCGGAGACCGGATCCTGGGTGTTCGAGGTAAAGTCCCTCTGATGGACGTGAGGCATGACTCCTCCCCTTGTCTCTCAGGTGTAACTCACTCCTCCCCCAGTCTCTCTCAGGTGTAACTGACTCCTCCCCTGTCTCTCTCAGGTGTAACTGACTCCTCCCCAGTCTCTCTCAGGTGTAACTGACTCCTCCCCAATCTCTCTCAGGTGTAACTGACTCCTCCCCTGTCTCTCTCAGGTGTAACTGACTCCTCCCCAGTCTCTCCCAGGTGTAACTGACTCCTCCCCTGTCTCTCTCAGGTGTAACTGACTCCTCCCCAGTCTCTCCCAGGTGTAACTGACTCCTCCCCAATCTCTCTCAGGTGTAACTGACTCCTCCCCTGTCTCTCTCAGGTGTAACTGACTCCTCCCCAGTCTCTCCCAGGTGTAACTGACTCCTCCCCTGTCTCTCTCAGGTGTAACTGACTCCTCCCCAGTCTCTCCCAGGTGTAACTGACTCCTCCCCAGTCTCTCTCAGGTGTAACTGACTCCTCCCCTGTCTCTCTCAGGTGTAACTGACTCCTCCCAATCTCTCTCAGGTGTAACTGACTCCTCCCCTGTCTCTCTCAGGTGTAACTGACTCCTCCCCTGTCTCTCTCAGGTGTAACTGACTCCTCCCCAGTCTCTCTCAGGTGTAACTGACTCCTCCCCAATCTCTCTCAGGTGTAACTGACTCCTCCCCTGTCTCTCTCAGGTGTAACTGACTCCTCCCCTGTCTCTCTCAGGTGTAACTGACTCCTCCCCTGTCTCTCTCAGGTGTAACTGACTCCTCCCCAGTCTCTCCCAGGTGTAACTGACTCCTCCCCTGTCTCTCTCAGGTGTAACTGACTCCTCCCCTGTCTCTCCCAGGTGTAACTGACTCCTCCCCAGTCTCTCTCAGGTGTAACTGACTCCGCCCCCTGTCTCTCCCAGGTGTAACTGACTCCTCCCCCTGTCTCTCCCTCAGGTGGCACATTTCTCCAAGTATGGCCTCCAGGACTCTGACGAGGAGGAGGACGTCCCCCTCAAAGCCGACCCCAAGAAGCTGAAGACGATGTCGTCGCTCCCCGCCAGGCTGCAGCTCCCCCCCTCCCAGCAGCAGGTGGCGCCACAGGCTCAGGTAGAGCAGCCTGCTCCCAGCCACACTCCTCCTCACTGACACACCTGAGAGGATGAAGGGAGCGTTTCAAACTCCTGCTCGCTTCATCCGTTTGATGGCAGCAGGTTGTTTTCAATAAAACTAAAAAGAAGTTCACTAATAATTTGAGGTTTCTTTCTCTAATATTACTTTGTTCTCCGTCAGGTGACGTTTAATGAAACTTTAAAGTCTTTCATCCGTTAAACAAACGACTCAAACGGACATTAGATGGAAGTAAAATAAAACCTATTTCCATTATTGATTATGAAATGCTGTTAATAGTTTTAGTTGTATTTTAATATTTTTAAGGGATCACATTTCCCCAAAACTGACGTCTTCACAAGCTCCGCCTCCATTTTATGACCACGACGTCCCAACAGGTGTGATTATTTATATATATATATATAATTTTTTTTAAAGAGTGACTCGCACTGAATTTAGTGAATTGCACTAAAACTGCTTTTGCTCTGTTGGGTTTATTATTATTATTATTATTATTATTATTATTATATTGTATTAATACTTAAACTTGAACAAAGTATTTTCTCTTCTCTGATCAAACGTGACGGTTTTAGTTCTTCAGGACTTCATATACAGAATATCTGCCGGTGTTATTAATATTATAATATAACTATTGTTGAGTTTGTCATGTTCATCAACTTCAGTTTAAATACTTCAAGATGTGGGATTTTTATGCATTTAATGAAAGAAAAACCTAATAAAGTTAATGAAGACTTTTAATCGTTTGTCTGTAAAGTTTGTTTTTTTAAATATTAATCGTTTAGTTTGTTGACAATACAATGTTTTTTTTTTTGGGATCTCTTTAGGATCTGAATCAAAAGTATTTACTTTAACAGAATTATTGTAAATAAACTGTTTTATATTAATTCTATGAACATGAAACCTTCGATAAACAAAGTGCAGGAAAGAAAACAACATCTCAAGGTGCTGAAACTACAAAGTTTAAAGACAAAAGGGAGAAATCTAAATATTTAAGAACCAACTTAAAAAGAAATCAAATCACGACATAGTTTGTTGTCTTGACCTCCACGTGACCTTTAGTGTGTGTGTGTGTGTGTGTGCGCAGCCTGATGCCGTGGAGCTACCGGGCGGCGTGGCCGAGCTGGATAGCGACATGGCCGACATCACCCAGAGCTTCCCGACAGAGAGCATGCTGGGAGGAGGAGACGACGACGACCTCCCGGCGTGCGACCTGGACTGGACGAACGGGAAGCTCGGCGGTCTGATCCCCGCGGAGAACGACGGCGTCTCCGCGTCCGGCCGCATGGCGTCCTCGCTGGGCATCAACCCGCACACCCTCCAGGTAGAGCCCCCCCCCCCCCCCCCCCCCCTCCCCCCCCCCCCCCACAGACAGGAAGTAACTGTCGGGCTGGATTAACAAAATAAGAGTCATAAATGGCGTTTTGAGCCTCGTTATCTCATCTCAGATCATGAAGGCGTCGCTGTTCGCCGAGGATGAGGAGGAGAGCGACATGATTCAGGATCAGCGAGTGATGAAGGTCGACGTCTCGTCCCCTCGCATCGTCGTGCCGGGAGCTCAGAGCCGACCCTCCGGTACGAAACCGCCGCCCACTTCCTGTTTGATTCAGTGCCTTGCTTTAGGGCGCCTCAGCGATGAAGATGTTATAAACAGAGCAGCATCGTGATGATGAAGATGTAAACAGACTGGCATCGTGATGATGACGATGATCTTCTCTCTGCAGTCGGTGGGCTCCTTCAGGCCCGGTTCACCTCCGGCCTCTTCTCCCAGCTGTCGGACTCTCCTCGTCCTCCTCCTCTTCCTCGGGGGTCTCCGGGGCCCCCCTCCTTCCTGCTGCCCCCCCGCACCCCGGAGCTCTCGGTCCGGACGGTCGGCGTCCGGCGGCTGGGCGGCCCGGTGGCCCTCAAAGAGTCGGTCACCATGGGGAAGGTTTGTTTGTTTGTAAACAAAGAGGAACGTTTCTACTAATACTAAAATATGATGTAATCAACTAATACATTATATTTTAATACAGATTATATAAAATGATTAAATTAAGGTCAACTGTGCTGCAACATTGTAGCGATGAACGCATTATATAATATTAATAATAATATAACCGTCACTTCCTGTTCACGTGACCTGAACAAGACTCTCCATTGGCTGGTTTACGGCATCTGTAAAAAAAAACACAATGAACTATTTTAATTCTAATAAACGGATTAAAAAATATTATGAAATAACTCCATAATGATGCAGATTTCTGCCCGTTTGGTGCTAAGCTACGCTAACGTAAATCAGCATTTTGGATTTAGAAAATGACCGCAGGGTCACGTGAGTTAATTAAACTAATGATGTGTTCAAGGACCGTCGGAAAGATGAAAGTCTGGGGATGTTTTGGTTTCACCGGCTGCTCCTGTGCTCCGCAGGGCGGCCTGCTCATGGACGCCGGGCTGTTCGCGGGCCGGTCCTTCCGGGTCGGTTGGGGTCCCGGCTGGACGCTGGCTCACTGCGGCCAGCGGCTCGGCTCGCCGGCGGCCAAACGCCCCGACCGCCACGAACGCACCATAACAGACTTCAGCTTCCTGCCGAAACCCGCCAGGAGCAAACCGTGAGAAACCGTTCTGAATGTCAACAATGCGACATCTTTATCTTTATCCATTAAACATAAACTACAAAGTGTACGAGACCCAATTATGAATATTGTTTTTAAGAAGATTATTTTATTTGTCCCTTATTGGGGAGATTTGCTGGATTACTGCTGCAAAGAGGAAAAACAACAAGTCTAATAAATAAGTAATCAAGTCGTAATAAATCCAATAAAATGATCCGGGGGCGTCGTTGTCCTCTCAGGCTGATCGAGAGCCCCTACAAGGTGGTGCTGGAGCAGCTGGCGGGTCTGGATCCTCCCGTGAAGACCGGCGAGGAGCAGCAGAGCCAGGCGGTGCTGCAGCGCCCCCTGGAGATCTGCCTGAAGCACTGCACCGTGGACACCAGCGACGCCTCCGCCTGCCCGCTGGTGCGCCCGCAGCCCGGCGTGGCGGCGCTGCACGAGTACGCCGAGTGGATCGTGGAGCTGAGCGGCGAGCGAGGCGACGCCGACCGTGAGTCAGACGGGACGCCGACAACCCATTTATTATTATTAAGAAGCTTTAATTAGGAAAATAAAGATTGAACAAAAGGACATTAAGTACTGTACACATTTGAGGTACTTTTACTTGAGTATTACTTTATTTTTCAACTCTACTAAATCTCAGAGGGAAATATTATAATCCACATTAATTTATAGTTACTAATATTTATTATATAATCAAATATTCAATATTTTATTATAGATTATATAAAATGAGCTGCAGCATTAACATTAATATATAATATTCTGCGTAATAACTTTTACTTTATTAATCCGCTCCCATTGGCTGGTTTACTGCGTCGCTTTAGACCAACTCACCGATGAGGAACTATATTAATTGTTTAGTCGGCATCCAGCTGGTCTTCTTCCTGAGTCTTACGGTTCTCCCTCCAGCCCTCCTGGGCTACTGGTCCGAGGTCTGGACCCTGTGCGAGGCCCTGTGGGGCCGGATGGGCCCCGCCCACCTGGAGCCCGACGCCGAGCCGCCCGGCGCCTACGAGCAGCAGCTGGAGAGGAGGCGGACCTTCTCGGCCTGGCTGTCCCGCGGCGCGGCGCGCCGGGTGGAGGAGGAGGTGGCGCTGGCCACGAAGGGCCGGCACGCGGACGCCGTCTTCAGCTACCTGACGGGGAACCGCGTCAGCGAGGCGTGTCGCCTGGCGCAGAAGGAAGGTGAGGAGCCGCCGTTGACCATAAATGAGCAGGAAGGCGGAGGAGACCCGGCGGCCCTGCTGACCCCCCCACCATCTGTCCCCCCCCCCCCCAGGAGACCACCGTCTGTCCCTGCTGCTGTCTCAGGCCGCCGGATCGCAGTACTGCCGGGACCTGCTGGCCCTGCAGCTCACGGACTGGAACCGCATGCAGACCGACAGCTACCTGCCCGAGGAGCGGCTGCGCATCTTCACGCTGCTCTCCGGGAAACCCGTACGTTTGAGTCCGAGGGATCTGTTCTGTGATTGGGTTACAAAGCAGGATCAAATCATGCAGGAGGCGGGCTTTACTACTTTAACACGGACTTCCTGTTCTGACCCGTTTCCTGTCCTCTGACCCGTTTCCTGTTTCCTGTCCTCGGACCCGTTTCCTGTTTCCTGTCTTCTGACCCGTTTCCTGTTTCCTGTCCTCTGACCCGTTTCCTGTCCTCTGACCCGTTTCCTGTTTCCTGACCTCTGACCCGTTTCCTGTCCTCTGACCTGTTTCCTGTTTCCTGTCCTCTGACCCGTTTCCTGACCTCTGACCCGTTTCCTGACCTCTGACCCGTTTCCTGTCCTCTGACCCGTTTCCTGTTTCCTGTCCTCTGACCCGTTTCCTGTTTCCTGTCCTCTGACCCGTTTCCTGTCCTCTGACCTCTGACCCGTTTCCTGTTTCCTGTCCTCTGCAGGTGTGGCAGTCGTCCGACTCCGTGGTGAACGTCTGCTCCGAGCTGGACTGGAAGCGCTGCGTGGCCGTCCACCTCTGGTTCATGCTGCCGCCGACGGCCTCCGTGGCCGACGCCCTCGCCAGATATGAAGCCGCCTTCCAGGTGAGCCGCTCGGTCCTTCATCATAAGGTTGTTGTTGTTGTTGTTGTTTCAGGACGCTGAGGGGCTCAACGTTGTGGTTGCTTCTGTCCTGCAGGGCTCATGTGAGGGGGGCAAGTACGCCTGCGCCCCCCTGCCCGCGTACCTGGAGGCGGAGCAGGCGGACATGATGGAGGAGGAGGAGGAGGAGGCGGAGTCTAAACGTCCGCTGCACGACCTCTGCTTCCACCTGCTCAAACTCTACAGTGACAGGTAACCCACCTCACCTGTGTACATTATTATTATTATTATTATTATTATTCACGAGTCTTTTTGAAAATAATGATTTTTACATTATTGTTAAATTCATTCAAATGTAATTATTTTACATTCGAAGCGTCTCGATGTTTTTTGAGTCATTTCTTTATTTCATGAAGATTAATTATTGTGGTTCTATAAATGCGTTATATATTAATTTATGGTCCCGTTAATAAATTGTGTGCGGGGAAACAAACTATTCTCGTTTTCAAGACTAAACGCCAACAAATTGAAGCAGAAAAGTTAGATTTTAAAGAAAGGAGATTCTAATCACCCGTTAACTCGTATTCATAAAGTAGAGAAATGAGTATTAAATCAATTATAAGGAAACAAAAGGTTTATTGGTATATTTACGGTGGATTTCTAAAAGTGGACCGTCCTTCTTTGTGACGACGTAGTCTTCCACGATGAGAATCTGCACATCTGATGTGGTGATGTCACTTCCTGTTCTCCTCGTAGACACTACAGCCTGCAGCAGCTGCTCGACCCGCTGGCCGTCACCTGGCAGCGGCTGGACTACCGGCTCAGTTGGCACCTGTGGGGCGTCTTGCAGGCGCTGCACTACGGCCACCTGAGCGCCGCGCGGCAGGGCCTCCTGCACACCAGCTACGCCGCGCAGCTGGAGAGCGCCGGCCTCTGGCACATGGCCGTCTTCATCCTGCTGCACATCGCCGACCACACGTAGGTCCACTCCTCGGGGGAACCGGGAGAACTCGTTCTGTTAATGTTCCTCCGGGAAGTTTAAAATCAAAATGTGTAAAATACGACTTCTTCTTCTGTGGTTCTGAATGTTTGCTCTCCGGCTTCAGTCAGCGCGAGCGAGCGGTGAGGGAGATGCTGACCCTTCACTGCCGCCTGCAGGAGACGGACGAGTCTCTGCGGAGGGAGCGCTTCCTGACCGAGAGGCTGCTGATCCCGGATCAGTGGCTCCACGAGGCCAAGGCCACCAGAGCGCGCCGCGATGCCGACCGCCACGGGGAGGCGTGGCACCTGTACCGGGCCGGGCACTGGAGCCAGTGTCACCGGCTGCTCATTCAGCACCTGGCCTCAGGTGTGTGTTACTGTCGCTTTAAGAGACTCAGTAGCTGTGTCCACGGTGTATAATGAGTATCTTAAAAAGAGCTATATAAATTAAATGGATCATTATTATTTATTATTATTATCCTTTAATGAATTAGAATGAAACAAAGTCGAGAAGAAAAAAGTGTATTTTTTTTAATCTCATTTTATGCCATTAGTTATTATATTTAAATGTTTAACTATTTAAGTATTTATTGTGATATAAATATCTTAATCCAATCAATCTAAAACTATATATTTTTATAATAAACTAATTTTTCATCAAAAACAGATTAAGCTGATTAAATAAACACTTTTTAAAATATTTTTTTTAGGAGTAATTTTATTTACACACAAATAAAAAGAAACAAACTTGTAGAGAATCATTTATTTTGAGCTGAGTTTATTTCTCATTTCCGTTCCAATAAAAACTAATTGAATAAGAAACCGACGGACGTGTCGCACTCGGCGCTTTAAGCTTGTCCCTCTCGTCCTGCCGTAGATTGCATCATCAACGACAACCACGACTACCTGCTGGAGTTCCTGGAGGAGCTGGCGGTCCCTGAACACAGCGCCACCATCCAGGACTGGGACACGGCGGGGAGGGTTTACCTGGACTACATCCGGGTCATCAAGACTCTGCAGGACATCCAGCAGGTACCGTGTGTGTGTGTGTGTGTGTGTGTGTTTTCATGACTGAAGCCTTCGTCAGAAAGGATGCTTTCAAGGACCGTCGGAAATATGACAATCTAACGATAATGGTGCTTTTTAATTATTTTTTTATACATCTTCTGTCTGAACTTTTGTTTTAAAACAAACGCATATATTTTTTCCCACCTTGAAATCCTCCTTTGTGACACACGCTCAGGGTGCAGGACGTTATTTATTATATTATTTATTACATTACATTATTATTATATTATTTATTACATATCCGTGAACATCGAGGTTTATCGTGTTAAAGTGCTCATGTAGTAATTTATCATTATTACTGTTTATGTGATCGTGTTTTATAAGATTATCCAACGACAACTGTTACGTGATTATAAAGAATATGAGAAGTACAAATACCTGAAGGTAAAGGTCCTGCAGTACAAGTACCTGAAGGTCCTGCAGTACAAATACCTGAAGGTGAAGGTCCTGCAGTACAAATACCTGAAGGTGAAGGTCCTGCAGTACAAATACCTGAAGGTAAAGGTCCTGCAGTACAAATACCTGAAGGTGAAGGTCCTGCAGTACAAATACCTGAAGGTGAAGGTCCTGCAGTACAAATACCTGAAGGTGAAGGTCCTGCAGTACAAATACCTGAAGGTAAAGGTCCTGCAGTACAAATACCTGAAGGTGAAGGTCCTGCAGTACAAATACCTGAAGGTGAAGGTCCTGCAGTACAAATACCTGAAGGTAAAGGTCCTGCAGTACAAGTACCTGAAGGTAAAGGTCCTGCAGTACAAGTACCTGAAGGTAAAGGTCCTGCAGTACAAGTACCTGAAGGTAAAGGTCCTGCAGTACAAATACCTGAAGGTAAAGGTCCTGCAGTACAAGTACCTGAAGGTAAAGGTCCTGCAGTACAAGTACCTGAAGGTAAAGGTCCTGCAGTACAAATACCTGAAGGTAAAGGTCCTGCAGTACAAGTACTTGAAGGTCCTGCAGTACAAATACCTGAAGGTCCTGCAGTACAAGTACCTGAAGGTAAAGGTCCTGCAGTACAAGTACCTGAAGGTAAAGGTCCTGCAGTACAAGTACCTGAAGGTGAAGGTCCTGCAGTAGAAGTACCTGAAGGTCCTGCAGTACAAGTACTTGAAGGTCCTGCAGTACAAGTACCTGAAGGTCCTGCAGTACAAGTACCTGAAGGTCCTGCAGTACAAGTACCTGAAGGTCCTGCAGTACAAGTACCTGAAGGTCTTGCAGTACAAGTACCTGAAGGTCTTGCAGTACAAGTACCTGAAGGTCTTGCAGTACAAGTACCTGAAGGTCTTGCAGTCCAAGTACCTGAAGGTCCTGCAGTCCAAGTACCTGAAGGTCCTGCAGTCCAAGTACCTGAAGGTCCTGCAGTCCAAGTACCTGAAGGTCCTGCAGTCCAAGTACCTGAAGGTCCTGCAGTCCAAGTACCTGAAGGTCCTGCAGTACAAGTACCTGAAGGTCCTGCAGTACAAGTACCTGAAGGTCTTGCAGTACAAGTACCTGAAGGTCTTGCAGTACAAGTACCTGAAGGTCTTGCAGTACAAGTACCTGAAGGTCTTGCAGTCCAAGTACCTGAAGGTCCTGCAGTCCAAGTACCTGAAGGTCCTGCAGTCCAAGTACCTGAAGGTCCTGCAGTCCAAGTACCTGAAGTACCTGAAGGTCCTGCAGTCCAAGTACCTGAAGGTCCTGCAGTCCAAGTACCTGAAGGTCCTGCAGTCCAAGTACCTGAAGGTCCTGCAGTCCAAGTACCTGAAGGCAGCTTGTGTTCCAGGTGGAGAGCTCCGGCTACGAGTTGGAGCGCCTCTACGCTGACGTCACGTCTCTCTGCAGCAGAATCGAGCTGCTGCCCTGCAGCTCCGCCCGGGACCGGCTCGCCCAATCAGGTAAGAGACCGGAGCACCAGCCGGCCTCCGATTGGTCGACGGAGAGAAAGAACTGCAGGAACTCAAAAAATATATTATAAATAAATGAAGGCCAGCACTTAACTTCCTGACCCTTCGCCCCAAAGCATTATGGGAACTCGGAGCGTAACTAACAACTGACATTTTAAAGCAAACCACAGTAGTTTTTACCTAAATGTTTTTATTTAACCTAAATAATGTGTTTTTAAAAATCTAAATATCTATTTTCTGAAGCTAAATAAAAATGGGTATTTTTTTTTTTTAAATCTAAATGCGTTTTTTTATTTCTAAATTACTTTTTTATTCAGCCTAAATATGTTTGATTTTTGTTTTTTAATCTAAATGTATTTTCTGAACCTAAAAAAAATAATATGTATTATAAAATGTTATAAATGTAAATATGTATTTTCTGAATGAAAATGAAGAAGAGAAGTTTCTCTCGTATCGTCTGTTGGTTTAAGGAAGTCTCCTCCTCCTCTCTCCTCCTCCTCCTCCTCCTCTCTCCTCCTCCTCCTCCACCCCCCCCCCCCCCCCCCCCCCCCCAGAGATGGCGAAGCGCGTGGCCAACATCCTGCGCGTGGTGCTCCGGCTGCAGGCGGGCGACTCGGCCTCCGACTCGCTCGTCCTGCTGGCGCCGCACATCAGCCGCCTGCCGATGCCGGAGGACTACACGCTGGAGGAGCTGCGCGGCCTCACGCAGGCGTACCTGCGGCAGCTCATCGTCGGCCAATGAGAGCGCGGCGCCTCAAACCCGCCGGCCGCTCGACCGTCACGGAAATCTGGGGAGAAAAATAAACCAAAATGGGAGCCGAGTCGTCGGTTTCCGAGCAGAGAAACGAGTCCGGCGGCTCGATTCTGGACTTTGATCCCAAGAAAGAAAAAAAACATTCCTTTTTAAAAAGAAGAGAAAAACATCTCTCGGTCGAACTGGTGACAACCGGTCGTCTACTGGTTTCCATTTAGTCTGTTTGAACTGCATCGCGTCCTCGTTTATTCCTGTGAACCAACAACAACAACAACAACAAGGCGAAAAGTCGCCTTATTCTTTGAGTTCAGCTTTTATAAACGATTTTAATGCCGAGCAGAAATAAATGGAAACCAGCATCAAAGACTTTCCCTCTTGAACAGTTTGTTTTTGTTTGTTTTCCCGTTGGAGTGGCGTCTTCGCAACGGCGCCGCATGTGAGCCTTGAGTACTCGTTTGACCTCTGACCCCAAAGAAAGCGCCGCGTCATCGATTTAGCTCCGACAAGCAGAAAAGAAAAAGGACGTTTCTTCAACTCAAAATATTAGTTTTTATGATAAACGTGAACAAAAAGCAGCCCTTAGCTTAGCTTAGCTTAGCTTAGCTTAGCTTAGCTTAGCGTTCATCTGTCGATATGTGAATAAAGATGTTTCTCTTGATATTAAAGGCGATTGTCTTAATATTGAAAAAGATTATCTTTAATATTAAAGACATTAATAATGATTTTCTTAAAGACACTTCTTAACATTAAAGGCCATTCTCTTAATATTAAAGATTCTCTGAATATTAAAGACAATTTTCTTAATATTAAAGACAATTTTCTTAAAGACGTGCGACGGGTGGATTTTGTTTTGGAGGAAAGCTCAACGTGCAAAATGCCTGATGGTCTATTTTTGTAGATTTCTGTTTGGTTTGAATGTAAATCAGAAGTGTGTGTGTGTGTGTGTGTGTGTGTGTGTGTGTGTGTGTGTGTGTGTGTGTGTGTGTGTGTGTGTGTGTGTGTAAGTGTGTAAGTGTGTAAACATCATTTCCATCAGCAGTCCCGTCTGATCCCAAGTGAAGAGCTTCCTTCCAGAATCGAGCTGCCGGTCAGAGATTTCACTGCATGTAATTATATAAATATTGTATATTTTTGGAAAATCTAAACAGGGAATATCAGGTCATTTTTATTCTCCACCTTTTAATTATTAATAAATTGGATGCAAAGTGTTTTGGAAGGAAACTCTCCACTTGATTGATTTTGATTGGTCATTTTTCTAATTGTAGAAAAACTGTCCGCTTGCCGATTTATTTTTTCTTCAAAGTAAAAACAGTTTCTCAACAATGTTTCTCCTCCTGTTCGTGTGTGTGTGTGTGTGTGTGTGTGTGTGTGTGTGTTGATGATTTTGTTTTTTAATAAAGTCGATTAGAAATAAACAGTTTGTTCTTGTTTCTTTGATTCTCAGGATAAAAGAGTCAGAAATGTGACTCAAGTGAACTTCACCAATAATGTTTAATGGATGAACACATGATTGTTGGTTTGTATCAGTTTTAATAATTTGGGGATTGAACCGCTCCTGAAGAAGATGTCGGGTTGGGAGCCAGACGGCTTCTAGCAATATATATCTTCTTATATGTTACACTTACTGTTACACTTACACTTACTGATACACTTACTGTTACTGATACACTTACTGATACACTTACTGATACTGATACACTTACTGATACACTTACTGATACTGATACACTTACTGTTACACTTACACTTACTGATACACTTACTGATACACTTACTGATACTGATACACTTACTGATACTGATACACTTACTGTTACACTTACTGATACACTTACACTTACTGATACTGATACACTTACTGATACTGATACACTTACTGTTACATTTACACTTACTGATACACTTACTGTTACTGATACACTTACTGATACACATACACTTACTGATACACTTACTGTTACTGATACACTTACTGATACACATACACTTACTGATACACTTACTGTTACTGATACACTTACTGATACACATACACTTACTGATACACTTACTGTTACTGATACACTTACTGATACACATACACTTACTGATACACTTACTGTTACATTTACACTTACTGATACACTTACTGTTACTGATACACTTACTGATACACATACACTTACTGATACACTTACTGTTACTGATACACTTACTGATACACTTACTGTTACTGATACACTTACTGATACATTTACACTTACTGATACACTTACTGATACACTTACTGTTACTGATCAAATGATTTAGAACCAATATCGGCTGATAATGATCGGACAACTCTGGGATTCCACCAAAAGTTCCAATAACTCAGAATGGACCAATCACGGCCGGTAAGACAACCACAATCCAACTGTACACTCCAACCCACTCCAGTCCAATTCGACTTCTACAAATAAGTGTAATTCTTTATTGCTATAATCCTCTTTCCTTGTATTTGTGCTTCTGCGTTGAGCGGCATCAGAGAAGAGAAGATTTCTTTAAAATCATCATTTGCTTTGATGCCAAATGCGTCTGCAAGAAGTCGAGTTGTCACATAAAACGCCTTCAGCTCGCCGTTGAACTCTACATCCAGGTGAGTGTTCCTCGTATTGGACACTTTGATTCCTATTATCTTAACCCTCCCAGTCTGGAGCGCTTCACTGGGAACCTGAATGGAGACAGATTGAAGTTCATAGTGAAGGTTGAGGACCTGAACTGAACTATTCAACTACTGTCAAAGTGTATTTAAAGGTTGAATGAATCACACAGTATTTATCATCTCAGTGTCTTATTGTGGAACATTCGTTCACAATGTTGTTGCATTACATAAATAACTTAGCAGATGACTTAAGAGAATCAAATACATGTGGAACAAGTGTTTGATGGAACAGAGACGTCTGCAGCTACCTTGGAGGTTTTGGTAGTTTCATCTGGTTTCAGAGACGGAGAAGAAAGATTCAGAGTTTCTTGCTGCTCTGTCTTGTGTTTAGGCTTCTTGACTCCAACAGGATCCATCTGAACAAACCACAAGATTAAAACCCTGACGTAGGCGGAGACGAGGAGACGTAGGCGGAGACCACGAGACGTAGGCGGAGACGAGGAGATGTAGGCGGAGACGAGGAGACGTAGGCGGAGACCACGAGACGTAGGCGGAGACGAGGAGACGTAGGCGGAGACGAGGAGACGTAGGCGGAGACCACGAGACGTAGGCGGAGACGAGGAGACGTAGGCGGAGACCACGAGACGTAGGCGGAGACGAGGAGACGTAGGCGGAGACGAGGAGACGTAGGCGGAGACCACGAGACGTAGGCGGAGACGAGGAGACGTAGGCAAGGACCACGAGACGTAGGCGGAGACCACGAGACGTAGGCGGAGACGAGGAGACGTAGGCGGAGACCACGAGACGGAGACGAGGAGACGTAGGCGGAGACCACGAGACGTAGACGACGACGAGGAGACGTAGGCGGAGACGAGGAGACGTAGGCGGAGACCACGAGACGTAGACGACGACGAGGAGACGTAGGCAACGGCGACGAGACGTAGGCGACGAAGAGGAGACGTAGGCGTCGACGACGAGACGTAGGCAACGACAACGAGACGTAGGCAACGACGAGGAGACGTAGGCATCGACGACGAGACGTAGGCGTCGACGACGAGACGTAGGCGACGAAGAGGAGACGTAGGCGACGACGACGAGACGTAGGCGACGACGACGAGACGTAGGCGTCGACGACGAGACGTAGGCGTCGACGACGAGACGTAGGCGACGAAGAGGAGACGTAGGCGACGAAGAGGAGACGTAGGCGACGACGAGACGTAGGCGACGACGACGAGACGTAGGCTACGAAGAGGAGACGTAGGCGACGACGAGGAGACGTAGGCGACGACGACGAGACGTAGGCGACGAAGAGGAGACGTAGGCGACGACGAGGAGACGTAGGCGACGACGACGAGACGTAGGCGACGACGACGAGACGTAGGCGACGAAGAGGAGACGTAGGCGTAGGCGACGAAGAGGAGACGTAGGCGACGACGAGGAGACGTAGGCGACGACGACGAGACGTAGGCGACGAAGAGGAGACGTAGGCGTAGGCGACGAAGAGGAGACGTAGGCGTAGGCGACGAAGAGGAGACGTAGGCGTAGGCGGAGACGAGGAGACTTAGGCGACGATGACGAGACGAGGAGACTTAGGCGACGATGAGGAGACGTAGGCGACGACGACGAGACGTAGGCGACGACGAGGAGACGTAGGCGTCGACGACGAGACGTAGGCGTCGACGACGAGACGTAGGCGACGAAGAGGAGACGTAGGCGACGACGACGAGACGTAGGCGACGACGACGAGACGTAGGCGTCGACGACGAGACGTAGGCGTCGACGACGAGACGTAGGCGACGAAGAGGAGACGTAGGCGACGAAGAGGAGACGTAGGCGACGACGAGACGTAGGCGACGACGACGAGACGTAGGCTACGAAGAGGAGACGTAGGCGACGATGAGGAGACGTAGGCGACGACGACGAGACGTAGGCGACGACGAGGAGACGTAGGCGACGACGAGGAGACGTAGGCGACGACGACGAGACGTAGGCGACGAAGAGGAGACGTAGGCGTAGGCGACGAAGAGGAGACGTAGGCGACGACGACGAAGAGGAGACGTAGGCGTAGGCGGAGACGAGGAGACGTAGGCGACGACGAGGAGACGTAGGCGACGACGACGAGACGTAGGCGACGAAGAGGAGACGTAGGCGTAGGCGACGAAGAGGAGACGTAGGCGTAGGCGACGAAGAGGAGACGTAGGCGTAGGCGGAGACGAGGAGACTTAGGCGACGATGACGAGACGAGGAGACTTAGGCGACGATGAGGAGACGTAGGCGACGACGACGAGACGTAGGCGACGACGAGGAGACGTAGGCGTCGACGACGAGACGTAGGCGTCGACGACGAGACGTAGGCGACGAAGAGGAGACGTAGGCGACGACGAGACGTAGGCGACGACGAGACGTAGGCGACGACGACGAGACGTAGGCTACGAAGAGGAGACGTAGGCGACGATGAGGAGACGTAGGCGACGACGACGAGACGTAGGCGACGACGAGGAGACGTAGGCGACGACGACGAGACGTAGGCGACGAAGAGGAGACGTAGGCGTAGGCGACGAAGAGGAGACGTAGGCGTAGGCGGAGACGAGGAGACTTAGGCGACGATGACGAGACGAGGAGACTTAGGCGACGATGACGAGACGTAGACGTAGGCGGCGACGACGAGACGTAGGCGGAGACGACGAGACGTAGGCGGAGACGACGAGACGTAGGCGACGATGAGGAGAAGTAGGCGGGGACGAGGAGACTTAGGCGACGACGACGAGACGTAGGCGGCGGCGACGAGACGTAGGCGGCGACGACGACGAGACGTAGGCGACGATGAGGAGACGTAGGCGACGATGAGGAGACGTAGGCGACGATGAGGAGACGTAGGCGGAGACGATGAGGAGACGTAGGCGATGAGGAGACGTAGGCGGCGACGACGACGAGACGTAGGCGGCGAGACGTAGGCGGAGGCGACGAGACGGAGGCGGAGGCCGACGAGACGTAGGCGGCGAGACGCAGGCGGAGGCGACGAGACGGAGGCGGAGGCCGACGAGACGTAAGCGGCGAGACGTAGGCGGCGAGACGGAGGCGGAGGCGACGAGACGTAGGCGGCGAGACGGAGGCGGAGGCGGCGAGACGGAGGCGGCGAGACGGAGGCGGCGAGACGGAGGCGGAGGCGACGAGGCGGAGGTGACGAGACGAGGCAAAATAAGTCAACAAACAGATGACTTAAGAGAATCAAATACATGTGGAACAAGTGTTTGATGGAACAGAGACGTCTGCAGCTACCTTGGAGGTTTTGGTAGTTTCATCTGGTTTCAGAGACGGAGAAGAAAGATTCAGAGTTTCTTGCTGCTCTGTCTTCGGTTCGGGCTTTTTGACTCCAACAGGATCCATCTGAACAAACCACAAGATTAAAACCCTGTTACTACGGTTATGACGAGACGTATGCAACGGTTATGAAAGGTCTGATGTTAACATTCAAGGTTCAAGGTTTTTTATTTGCCATCTGTGCCTAGACCAGCATTCCAGACACATCGGAATTATTTTTGCAGGGTTCTCCGAGTCAACAGAGGTACAAAACAAACACACTATAATAATAATAATAGTAACCGTAATAATAATAGAAATATGAAAAATATATTTTAAAAAAAACATGGAATATTAATTAAAAACATCTGCTCACCTTCCTTTTTCTCTCAATGGAGCCCTGACCAGAAAGTTGACCTTTTTTCTTCTGCATACAAAAGAAAATAAATATGTATCTGTTGAAAGCAGCAGATTGTGTACAGATTGTTTTTTATCATTAACTCTTGATTCTCACCTCAGGTTGGCAGCTATTCAGCTGACCTTTGAAACAAAAAAAGAAACAAAACATAAACATTTCTTACTTTTGTAATGTTCTGAATATCAGATGATCTCATTAACTTGGTTTAGAATATCTTCACTATAAGTGAGAATAACTAGTTTGAACCCTTCAAGTTGGCTCATCTGTGTTTCTGAAAATCAATTATGTGTTTTATATTCACTTCATGTTAAAATAATCCAACATGGGAGGAAATTATCTCAATGAATTCATCTGATCTCACCTTTTGTTTCCTGTCGCTGTTTCTTCAGTTGTTTCACTCGGTCCACAAAGGGGCGCAGCGGCTCCTGGACTCTAGCGTCATTCCTCGGTAAGACCTTCATTTCTTTATTGATTACAGAGATGGACCCTTCTGTCCCGTAGTGCTGGATGATTATATCAGGGAGTCTTTCTCTGGGCGTCTCATTCGTCAGACCTTGAGGGATTTTGTCCAGTTTGAACAGCAACTTCCTGAGTTCTGATTGGGTTAGGTGCTCCAGGATGGAGGTCAGGGCTGATTTCCACTTAGTCTCTAAAACCAGCAATGACATCTGTAACCAACGGAGACCAAAGAAAAAAACTAAACCAGACACCATCACTGACAGCTTAACCAGATAAATATACCATTTATTGATATTAAAAGTTACTGATTTTTTCCATCCATCCATCCATCCATCCATTTTCAATACCGCTTATCCTCATTAGGGTCGCGGGGGCGCTAGGAGACGATGACGAGACGTAGGCGACACGTAGGCGACGATGACGAGACGTAGGCGACGATGACGAGACGTAGGCGACACGTAGGCGACGATGACGAGACGTAGGCGACACGTAGGCGACGATGACGAGACGATGACGAGACGTAGGCGACGATGACGAGACGATGACGAGACGATGACGAGATGTAGGTGACGATGACCGCGAGACATAGGCGACACGTAGGCGACGATGACGAGACGATGACGAGACGTTGACGAGATGTAGGCGACGATGACGAGACGATGACGAGACGTAGGCGACACGTAGGCGACGATGACGAGACGATGACGAGACGTAGGCGACGATGACGAGACGATGACGAGACGATGACGAGATGTAGGTGACGATGACCGCGAGACATAGGCGACACGTAGGCGACGATGACGAGACGATGACGAGACGATGACGAGATGTAGGCGACGATGACCGCGAGACATAGGCGACACGTAGGCGACGATGACGAGACGTAGGCGACACGTAGGCGACGATGACGAGACGTAGGCGACGATGACGAGACGATGACGAGATGTAGGCGACGATGACCGCGAGACATAGACGACGATGACGAGACGATGACGAGATGTAGGCGACGATGACCGCGAGACATAGACGACGATGACGAGACGATGACGAGATGTAGGCGACGATGACGAGACATAGACGACGATGACGAGACGATGACGAGATGTAGGCGACGATGACCGCGAGACATAGACGACGATGACGAGACGATGACGAGATGTAGGCGACGATGACCGCGAGACATAGACGACGATGACGAGACGATGACGAGATGTAGGCGACGATGACCGCGAGACATAGGCGACGATGACGAGACGATGACGAAACATAGGCGACGATGACCGCGAGACATAGACGACGATGACGAGACGATGACGAGATGTAGGCGACGATGACCGCGAGACATAGGCGACGATGACGAGACGATGACGAGATGTAGGCGACGATGACCACGAGACATAAAACAACAAACAGGTTGTGTCGTGTGTGTATAGCGTTTCAATAACTGTTGAGCAACAGATGAGTCAACAAATATAAACTATTATATAAATATATAAAATATAAACTATATTCTTCAGCTGCAACATGATCAACATATGAATGTATTTACAAGGTAATGCAAAGAGACACACACCACACACACACACACACACACCAACCACACACCAACCACACACCACACACACACACACACACACACACACCAACCACACACCAACCACACACCACACACACACACCACACACACCAAACACCACACACACACCACACACACACACCACACACACACACCACACCACACACCACACACACCACACACCACACACACACACCACACACACACACCACACACACACACCACACCACACACACAACACACACACCACACACACACACACACACACCACACACACACACCACACACACCACACACACACACACCAACCACACACACCACACACACACCACACACACCACACACACACACCACACCACACACACCACACACACACACACACACCACACCACACACGCCACACACCACAAACACCACACACACACACACCAACCACACACACCACACACACACCACACACACACCACACACACCACACACACACACCACACACACACACCACACCACACACACCACACACACACACCACACACACCACACACACACACACCACACACACACCACACACACACCACACACAACACACACACAACACACACAACACACAACACACACACCACACAACACACACCACACAACACACAACACACCACACACAACACACAACACACAAAACACACACACCACACACACCACAAACCACACACACCACACACACACCACACACACACACCACACCACACACACCACACACACCACCCACACACCACAGACACACACCACACACACACACCACACACACACACACACCACACACACCACACACACACCACACACACACCACACACACACACCACACACACCACACACACCACACACCAACCACACACACCACACACACACCACACACACCACACCACACACACCACCCACACACCACACACACACCACACACACACACACACACCACACACACACACACACCACACACACCACACACACACCACACACACCACACACACACACCACACACCAACCACACACACCACACACACACCACACACACACACACACACACACACAACACACACACCACACACACCACACACACACACCACACACACACACACCACACACACACACACCACACACACCACACACACCACACACACACCACACACACCACACACACACACCACACCACACACACCACACACACACACACACACACACACCACACCACACACGCCACACACCACACACACCACACACACACACACCAACCACACACACCACACACACACCACACACACACCACACACACCACACACACACACCACACACACACACCACACCAGGGGTCAGGATGGTGGATTTGGACGAGGGGTCAGGATAAGGGGTTAGGTCAGGAAGAAAATTACTTTTAGAAATAAAATCCATTTCTAAGACTTTGTTCAGATCATAAGCATCTTTATGTGAACAAATACAATGAAGAAGACAAGAAAACAAGAACAACACTGCACAAACATTTTCCAACAAAACAAGTAAACAACGAACAGGTTGTGTCGTGCGTATAGCGTCTAGAAAGCAGGTACTTTAATGTTGAACGCCTCTCCACAGGACTATTAAACATCTATCAGTC
This sequence comes from Cyclopterus lumpus, assembly GCF_009769545.1. Classification (NCBI taxonomy): domain Eukaryota; kingdom Metazoa; phylum Chordata; class Actinopteri; order Perciformes; family Cyclopteridae; genus Cyclopterus; species Cyclopterus lumpus. The sequence goes on along the minus strand of NC_046979.1, from coordinate 1,062,521 downwards.
ACCATTGAAACCGAAGCGCAAACAGAACATTTGGCTTCACTCTTCTGGGATTCGTCACCTTTTCCTTTGATCGACGCACTTTGTTTAAGGAATGTTATTAAAGGATCTCATAAAGAAATAAGCAGCACAGCCTCTAATTACTACTCACCTTCTCTTCCTTGTTGTTCACTGACCTGTTTTTACTAACTGGTTAACACAGAAGGAAGAGAGCTTTACGACACACCTTCTGAACTAGTTGGCAGAAACCAACTTCCAGCCTGTTTTACAGCCTGTTTACTTCCCTCCTTATCTGAAAATGATCCTAAAATATATGTAGATTTATCATCATCAGGTCTTATTTCTACCCAACTTTGACTGTTCGTCAATCAAACAACCAGTTTGAAACGTACAGTCCCCCCCCCACCCCCCATTTAGAGGACAATGGTTTAACCCACGAGTGAGAACTCATACTTTCAGTTTCATGTGCGAAGAAATAATGAACGGCACATTTTCTTTCTGACAGTTGTTGAGCTGATTGAGTATATTTATATATATATATATATATATATATAGTTATATAACATATATATATATACATACATATATATGTATGTATATATATATATATATATATATATATATATATGTGTATGTATATGCATATATGGCCCCTACTATACACTAAAGAGTGTCCAGTGTCATAATATATATAAATAGATATTATTATTACTGTAATGAGAAGCTTATTGTTACAAAAAACACTACATTTCATCAAACTACTGTCTGAAATATCAGCTGTTTAACTAAAATAAAATCCATCATTGTCCTTAACTTTAATAATCTTTTCTAATTTTTAAAAATGTAAATTAAAAATAGTATCTTTTGAAGCTTTTATCAGTGGTGGAAAGAAACAAAGTACTTTTACTAATTACTGTACTTCACTTTATTTCTGTTATCTGATACTTCAACACCAAAATACAATCAACAAATACATTATTAGCATGTTTCAATAACTGTTGATCCTCTTGAACTTCACAAGCGGAGCAACTAAATTAAAATAACGAAGCTCCACATTCATCAACATTCAAGTGATTAACATATGAATGTATTAATAAGATAATGCAAAGCATTTGTACATATATAATCAATTACATTACATGTACTTCCATCACTAAAAAAAAAGACCAATATAACAAAAACACAAAAGATTACGTTCCAATGGGACTTTTATTGTCTTCCAGCTCATTGATTTGTGTCTAAATGTTGGAATCGATCAATAAATCAGATTTGTGTCCATGACAGAGTTTAACATTAAAGTATTTGTATTGTTTCCACGTTATGAATTGAACAGTAAGCCAATGTTTCATCTTTAAATCCCTGTGATGGTGGTGATTTTGTTTCCTTGTATCTCTGCGTCTTGTTGGGGTCTTCGGGGTATAAAACTGCTCTGTATGTGTTTACCTTCCATACCTGTGCGTATATCAACTTGTAGATACTCTCGGCCTCGTTCACACATTGTTATCTTTCCCACCCGTTCTGCACAGACCCAGCACCTCGTCTCAGGGGCCTCTGGAACTGTCTTCAGCTAACCTCAAGGCAGACTTCCTTTCTGGCTTCGCTATCGAGCAGTCGCTGGACTTCCTGGCTCTCAGAGACCTGGATCACACCAGACAACATCAACCCCTGCTGCTCTCCTTCTCCTTCAGCCACACACCCTGACCCTCTGGTCGGGGTGGTCTCGCCCACGTTTTGAAGTTCATGAGGATAAAGATTCTCCTAATAAGTAGAATTAAAGTCCTTCTGGTCAATATAATACTCTCTGTGCTTCTTCTGTGGTGTTCGTGCCATGTGGCGGGAAGAGCTCTGTTTGGACTCAGTGACTCGGGTGGGAGATACCAAGTTAAATAATGCTTGTCGCCCTATTGATCGAGAATAAAAACTGGAATGATAATCAGAGAGAGAATTGTCAATGTCAGATTTTTTTATTTCATTCCAACTTTGACGGTTTATCCAGAAAACATCCAGTTTTAAACTCGCACCCCCCCTCCCCCCAGAAAATAATGGTTTAGCCCACTGTCCCGCCCACAAGCCATGACAAATAAAAAAAATGGCCTTTTCCCTTTTATGTTTGTAAGAATTTTTATAAAAAACGACTAAATCGGCACACTGTCTCTTTAAGAACATCTTAGTTCCTCATGAAGCATGCAATAAAGTAGTATAACAACTTTAGTGTACACATGTTTATTAACATCTAATTATTCACTAATGCAAATAGAATCAATAAGAACCAATAACAATAATTGAGACTTTACACACATACTTTATTGCAAAGGATTTTCCACCATAACTTGTCACAATAAACATCTCGATCTAAATAAATAAAAACCATCAAACTCTTTATTTAGTCTTTTTAATCTTTGACTCATTTATATATTTGTTTCCTTGTTAATTAAAATCTAGTAAATTAACAAATTAAATGCAACAAGTTCTGAAGGCAAAGTGAACCTTCACGAAGAGGAATGTAACGTTTACAACAACAACAAACATCACAACAACAAACAAAACATCAAAAGTTTGTAACTTTAAAATAAATTATTTTTTCCGACTTCACTTCAAATCGGAGCCAAACAGATGTAAAAGACTGCCGATTGGTCGGTCGTAAGAGGAAGTGGCGCGACACTGTGGGGGGGGGTCAAAGGTCGTCTATGTGACCATGTACTCCTGCCGCTTGTTGAGTCGGACCTGGCAGAGCGAGACGGCGCCCACCGCCACGTAGATGGCGGCGGCGATGAAGCAGTTGATGCCGACCTGGTTGTAGAGACCGTAGATGACCTGAGGAGGGTTCTTACTGCGGGGCACAAGGTCATAGGGTTAGGATCAGGGTCATAGGGTTAGGATCAGGGTCATAGGGTTAGGATCATAGGGTTAGGATCAGGGTCATAGGGTTAGGATCATAGGGTTAGGATCAGGGTCATAGGGTTAGGATCATAGGGTTAGGATCATAGGGTTAGGATCAGGGTCATAGGGTTAGGATCATAGGGTTAGGATCATAGGGTTAGGATCAGGGTCATGGGGTTAGGATCATAGGGTTAGGATCAGGGTCATGGGGTTAGGATCATAGGGTTAGAATCAGGGTCATAGGGTTAGGATCAGGGTCATAGGGTTAGGATCAGGATCATAGGGTTAGGATCAGGGTCATAGGGTTAGGATCATAGGGTTAGGATCAGGGTCATGGGGTTAGTATCATAGGGTTAGAATCAGGGTCATAGGGTTAGGATCAGGGTCATAGTGGTTAGGGTCATGGGGTTAGGATCAGGGTCATGGGGTTAGGATCATAGGGTTAGGATCATAGGGTTAGGATCAGGGTCATAGGATCAGGGTCATAGTGGTTAGGATCAGGGTCATGGGGTTAGGATCATAGGGTTAGGATCAGGGTCATGGGGTTAGGATCATAGGATCAGGGTCAGGGGGTTAGGATCAGGGTCATGGGGTTAGGATCAGGGTCATAGGGTTAGGGTCATAAGGTTAGGATCAGGGTCATAGGGTTAGGGTCATAAGGTTAGGATCAGGGTCATAGTGGTTAGGATCAGGGTCATGGGGTTAGGATCAGGGTCATGGGATCAGGGTCATAGGGTTAGGATCAGGGTCATAGGATCAGGGTCATGGGGTTAGGGTCATAGGGTTAGGATCAGGGTCATGGGGTTAGGATCAGGGGGTTAGGATCAGGGTCATAGGGTTAGGGTCATAAGGTTAGGATCAGGGTCATAGGGTTAGGATCAGGGTCATGGGGTTAGGATCAGGGTCATGGGATCAGGGTCATAGGGTTAGGGTCATGGGGTTAGGATCAGGGTCATGGGGTTAGGATCAGGGTCATAGGATCAGGGTCATAGGGTTAGGATCAGGGTCATAGGATCAGGGTCATAGGGTTAGGGTCATGGGGTTAGGATCAGGGTCATGGGGTTAGGATCAGGGTCATAGGATCAGGGTCATAGGGTTAGGATCAGGGTCATAGGATCAGGGTCATAGGGTTAGGATCAGGGTCATAGGGTTAGGATCAGGGTCATAGGATCAGGGTCATAGGGTTAGGATCAGGGTCATAGGATCAGGGTCATGGGGTTAGGATCAGGGTCATAGGATCAGGGTCATAGGGTTAGGATCAGGGTCATAGGGTTAGGAAAGACTATTTATTTATGTTTGACAAAGAAAAGCAGAAATGGATTATTTGAGGTTAAAACATAACGAGGCGTTTCCTGTTTCCGGTCTTCAAACAGGAAACGCCTCGTTATGTTTTAACACAACGTATTAAAACTCAAAGACCTAGAATTCATAGCGACTCACTCGTTCCGCATGTCGGCCTCGGTGAACGGGACGTCCTCGATCAGCATGGCCGACTTCGCACTGAAGAAGATCCCGAGCATCGCCTGGGAGAAACAGCGGCACTACGTTATGATCAATAACGAATCACTGATGGTATCCAATAACTCCAAGAACGGTTTTAAGAGCTCTTAAAAAGATTTCAAAAAGAAACTAAACCTCCAGAACACTCGTTATATATGAATATAATATAAATAACTGCAACTGTAGCATGAAAGCACGGTGGCGTTAGCATGCTAGCTAACCGCTAAATCAGTCAAATTTAACGACAAACAAAACGTTTGAAGATAATGTTGAACACACATTGTTTAACCTTCATTAAAAGGTTAAAAGGTGAATACATTGGTCATCTTAAGTTTAACACAACAAACATGTGAACATTTTAAATCAGAATAGAATCAAATAAAACAAAACTATAAATACTTAAATCCATAAATCGTCCTTTCAGCCATAAAGGAAACTTGTGACTTCCTGTTCTGACGCGTCACATGAGGCCGAAAATGAGTCACATGATCCATTAAATACACTTCTGTCCCTCAAAGTTCCTCAGTTATTAAAAACACTTTAATACAACTTCTTAATATGTTGGAACCAAACATTATTACATTAAAAAAAAACTAGAAAAAAAACCTGAACATTTGTTTTTAATATTCGGGAAATGATCAATA
>NC_046979.1:1042500-1052500 GCF_009769545.1 Cyclopterus lumpus | reverse complement strand
GTATTAATCCACATTTGATGCTCTGGTGAGAATTTACTGACGAGAAGAAATCTGTAGAAGATCCAGACTTGTGCTTTAAGGCGTCGGCGGTCCTGATGGTCGGCGATCATGACGTCAACAAATCAACTTTTGGACTTGAACATTTGACCAATCAGCGGCTGTGAGATGTAAAAACGACGTTTTGATTATGTTAAGTAAAAAAAACTAAACTAGTTTGTTTGTCTTTTCTTGGAGACTTTGTTTCAATCAAGTGAGAGGAGTCGCCCCCTGGTGGTCAGGAGAGAGAATGCAGCTTTAACACATGAAGCATAGACTTCTGTACAACCAGAGGAGTCGCCCCCTGGTGGTCAGGAGAGAGAATGCAGCTTTAACACATGAAGCATAGACTTCTATACAACCAGAGGAGTCGCCCCCTGGTGGTCAGGAGAGAGAATGCAGCTTTAACACATGAAGCATAGACTTCTATACAACCAGAGGAGTCGCCCCCTGGTGGTCAGGAGAGAGAATGCAGCTTTAACACATGAAGCATAGACTTCTATACAACCAGAGGAGTCGCCCCCTGGTGGTCAGGAGAGAGAATGCAGCTTTAACACATGAAGCATAGACTTCTATACAACCAGAGGAGTCGCCCCCTGGTGGTCAGGAGAGAGAATGCAGCTTTAACACATGAAGCATAGACTTCTATACAACCAGAGGAGTCGCCCCCTGGTGGTCAGGAGAGAGAATGCAGCTTTAACACATGAAGCATAGACTTCTATACAACCAGAGGAGTCGCCCCCTGGTGGTCAGGAGAGAGAATGCAGCTTTAACACATGAAGCATAGACTTCTATACAACCAGAGGAGTCGCCCCCTGGTGGTCAGGAGAGAGAATGCAGCTTTAACACATGAAGCATAGACTTCTATACAACCAGAGGAGTCGCCCCCTGGTGGTCAGGAGAGAGAATGCAGCTTTAACACATGAAGCATAGACTTCTATACAACCAGAGGAGTCGCCCCCTGGTGGTCAGGAGAGAGAATGCAGCTTTAACACATGAAGCATAGACTTCTATACAACCAGAGGAGTCGCCCCCTGGTGGTCAGGAGAGAGAATGCAGCTTTAACACATGAAGCATAGACTTCTATACAACCAGAGGAGTCGCCCCCTGGTGGTCAGGAGAGAGAATGCAGCTTTAACACATGAAGCATAGACTTCTATACAACCAGAGGAGTCGCCCCCTGGTGGTCAGGAGAGAGAATGCAGCTTTAACACACGAAGCATAGACTTCTATACAACCAGAGGAGTCGCCCCCTGGTGGTCAGGAGAGAGAATGCAGCTTTAACACACGAAGCATAGACTTCTATACAACCAGAGGAGTCGCCCCCTGGTGGTCAGGAGGGAGAATGCAGCTTTAACACACGAAGCATAGACTTCTATACAACCAGAGGAGTCGCCCCCTGGTGGTCAGGAGGGAGAATGCAGCTTTAACACACGAAGCATAGACTTCTATACAACCAGAGGAGTCGCCCCCTGGTGGTCAGGAGGGAGAATGCAGCTTTAACACACGAAGCATAGACTTCTATACAACCAGAGGAGTCGCCCCCTGGTGGTCAGGAGGGAGAATGCAGCTTTAACACACGAAGCATAGACTTCTATACAACCAGAGGAGTCGCCCCCTGGTGGTCAGGAGGGAGAATGCAGCTTTAACACACGAAGCATAGACTTCTATACAACCAGAGGAGTCGCCCCCTGGTGGTCAGGAGAGAGAATGCAGCTTTATCACATGAAACATAGACTTCTATACAACCAGAGGAGTCGCCCCCTGGTGGTCAGTAGAGAGAATGCAGCTTTAACACACGAAGCATAGACTTCTATACAACCAGAGGAGTCGCCCCCTGGCTTTTGTCCAAAAATATAATATATACAGTTCACTGTTCACTTTTCTAGTTACTATACTAATTGAAAAACAGCTAACTTTCATTTGAAATAAATAAATGACTCTTTTAGGACATATGACGTTTTTTATAACTTTTTCTGACATTCTATACTATTTAATTTTTTTACATACGATACAATGACTCTCTTAGTATGTCGGAGAAGTATAAAAAGTCGCAGAAAAATTAAGACTATAGTTCAATAACACAAAAAAAACTTTTTAGGATATGTTACATATTTTATTGAGTTTTCATATACAATACAATATAATATATATATATATATATATTTATAGTATGTAGATGAATTGTAAGGGAATAAACACTTGAATATAGACTTTTATTTTACAGTTGCATAAAAATACATCGTCTCATTTGTCTTATGTAGAGAATTTATCCAAAATGAAAAAGAACAGAAAGAAAAAAAAACTATCTACATTTTGAAAAATACTTGAATGTTTTCATGTGCTTTTAGTTCCTCCCGTCCATTAAACTCTAGCAGCCCTTTTTTATGAAGTCGTATCTCACTCTGGATCTGCGTCATTTTTCAGCACCGAAAAATAAAGCTGCTGGTTTCGGTTTCACGTCGACGTCAAATTACACGATTGCAGTTCAACAGCGGCGGATTATTATTTAAACAAAAATATATATATATATTTTTTGTTGTTGTTGTTTTACGTATACATTTTAAAGTGCTTGAAGTTTTTTAATCTAAAAAAATAAAGTTTAAAAAAAAATGTCTGCTGTAATAAGGCTACAGCTAGCAACCGGTTAGCTTAGCTTAGCATAAGGACACGAAAACAGGAAGTAGATTTTCTTTTCTTTTTTTCCTCTCACTGATTTGTGAGAAAAAAAACAAAATCATAAATGTTTTTGTGCGTCGAAGCCCTTCAGTTTAGATATATAATACTATATAACAATACTATATCATATAAATGTTTATAAAAGCGTTTTCTTTTAACTCGCTATTGGGGGCCGGCCTTAAACGGCCATTTCAGGGACCGTCCTCCTGCCCCGGAGGTTTGGCCGCTTCGTGACGCAGGAGAACATCGGGTCCGTTTCAGTGCTGAGAAATCACGGTGTTTTCTTTCTCCACCAGAGTGGAACATCGCTTGAATACTGAAACGTTGACGCGCTACTCGCTCGAGACAATAAACTGATACAAAGACAAAAGACAAATTAAAAGTAGAGAAATAAAAACAAGAACCTTCAGATCCTGATGACGCGTCAACTAACAGAAAGCTTTAACTTGTAATAATTATACACAAATAAAAGATTTTAAAAAATACTAAAGCAGCTGATGAAATTTATAAAAATACGATATGAAGTTGCTGTTTGAAAAGAAAGAAGAAAATCGCAATTAAAACACAATTCCAGCGTGATGGGAGGGTTTTTGTAATTTACTTAAGTCTGATTAATGTATATATTTATATATATATATATATATTTACATATATATAAACACACACATCAGTACATGTTATCTTATTTATACCTTCAACTGACTGTTCTTAAACATTTAGTCTATAAAATACTGACCTGAAGATGACGTATTAAAATGTCTCGATCAAGATATTCACTTTATAATCACAGAAGACTCAAAATGTCCCAAAGTACACGTTTGAAAAGCTGCATTTAAAACATTTTGTGGTATTTTTGCTTTCTTAAGAAGGAAAGACGGACTTAAAATGAGTAATTGTTAAAATAAATGTATTTACCACAAATTATATTCCCTCTATTCTTACTAAGAACATGTTGTTAATGTGTTGGCTGATCAATACAGGAGGCGAGATACAGGAGACGAGATACAGGAGCAAAGATACAGGAGACGGGATACATGAGACGAGATACAGGAGACAAGATACAGGAGCAAAGATACAGGAGAGAAGATACAGGAGGCGAGATACAGGAGACGAGATACAGGAGACGGGATACAGGAGACGGGATACAGCAGAGAAGATACAGGAGACGGGATACAGCAGAGAAGATACAGGAGACGGGATACAGGAGACGGGATACAGGAGACGAGATACAGGAGAGAAGATACAGGAGACGGGATACAGCAGAGAAGATACAGGAGACGGGATACAGGAGACAGGATACAGGAGACGAGATACAGGAGACGGGATACAGGAGACGGGATACAGGAGACGAGATACAGGAGAGAAGATACAGGAGACGGGATACAGCAGAGAAGATACAGGAGACGGGATACAGGAGACGGGATACAGGAGACGAGATACAGGAGACGAGATACAGGAGACGAGATACAGGAGACGGGATACAGGAGACGAGATACAGGAGACGGGATACAGGAGACGGGATACAGGAGACGAGATACAGGAGACGGGATACAGGAGACGGGATACAGGAGACGAGATACAGGAGACGGGATACAGGAGACGAGATACAGGAGACGGGATACAGGAGACGAGATACAGGAGACGGGATACAGGAGACGGGATACAGGAGACGAGATACAGGAGACGGGATACAGGAGACGGGATACAGGAGACGAGATACAGGAGACGGGATACAGGAGACGGGATACAGGAGACGGGATATAGGAGACGAGATACAGGAACAAAGATACAGGAGACGGGATACAGGAACAAAGATACAGGAGAGAAGATACAGAAGACGAGTAAAAACCTCCAATCACACTGGAAACGTCCTTTAAACAACATTCAGAGAATAAAGAGAGGAACCCCTCGAGGACGTGGAGGCGAACACATTCACAAAGTTGTTGTAAGATCGCCGTCTTACAACAACGTGCAATTTGATGAACAATTTTTGGCTTAAAAACATACTCTGAAGCAGAAGTGGGCAACGAGAGGTGTGCAAAGGTAAAGATAAAGAACAGATCATCTTAAAGCTACAGTTTGTGTGATTTTGGCAGCGCGTCGTTACCTCGGAGAAAAGTCCGTCCTGCTCTTCAAAGTCTGGAAGTTATCGTGAAATAAGAAAAAACTCATCGTCTCAAATGTATTTAAAGCGTGTTTAAATTTAATTGCTCCACAAGTTTTAAAGTTTTTGGTGCAGATACCATTTCTTTTCTAAAATAGTTAATTGGAGATGATTTTCCCAACGATGTCTTGACATCGATATTCTGATATGAAATATTGTTTATTCAATGTTGCCGTGGTACATGTTTATTAATTGAATTCACCTTTTTTTGAGCTTTTTGTGTCCGTAACATTGACAAATCTGGGTTTTAGTCAAATCAGATTATTGTACGACATCTACAATTTTTATTTCTCACGGTAAGAATGTTAAAAGCTTTGTTCCTGGCACGAAGACGGCAGCATTATCAAAAGAAACACAAACCCCCAAATATCCATCTTTCTCTGGGACGTTTTAAAGCTGAAGGACTTTGAAGTCGGACGGACATAAAGTGTCAAAACTTCAAAGCGTCGTCTCCCATGACGATGCGTTACCCATGACGATGCGTTACCCATGACGATGAGTTACCCATGACGATGCGTTACCATGACGATGAGTTACCCATGACGATGCGTTACCCATGACGATGAGTTACCCATGACGATGCGTTACCCATGACGATGCGTTACCCATGACGATGCGTTACCCATGACGATGAGTTACCCATGACGATGCGTTACCCATGACGATGCGTTTGCGTTACCCATGACGATGCGTTACCCATGACGATGCGTTAAACCATGACACCATGACGATGCGTTACCATGACGATGTGTTACCCATGATGATGAGTTACCCATGATGATGCGTTACCCATGACGATGAGTTACCCATGATGATGCGTTACCCATGACGATGCGTTACCCATGACGATGCGTTAAACCATGACACCATGACGATGCGTTACCATGACGATGCGTTACCATGACGATGTGTTACCCATGATGATGCGTTACACATGGCGATGCGTTACCCATGATGATGCGTTACCCATGACGATGTGTTACCCATGATGATGCGTTACACATGACGATGCGTTACACATGATGATGCGTTACCCATGATGATGCGTTACCCATGACGATGTGTTACCCATGATGATGCGTTACACATGGCGATGCGTTACCCATGATGATGCGTTACACATGATGATGCGTTACACATGATGATGTGTTACCCATGATGATGCGTTACCCATGATGATGCGTTACCCATGATGATGCGTTACACATGGCGATGCGTTACCCATGATGATGCGTTACCCATGATGATGCGTTACCCATGATGATGCGTTACACATGGCGATGCGTTACCCATGGCGATGCGTTACCCATGATGATGCGTTACCATGACGATGCGTTACCATGACGATGTGTTACCCATGATGATGCGTTACCATGACGATGCGTTACCATGACGATGTGTTACCCATGATGATGCGTTACACATGGCGATGCGTTACACATGATGATGCGTTACCCATGATGATGCGTTACCCATGACGATGTGTTACCCATGATGATGCGTTACACATGGCGATGCGTTACCCATGATGATGCGTTACCCATGATGATGCGTTACACATGGCGATGCGTTACCCATGATGATGCGTTACCCATGATGATGCGTTACCCATGATGATGCGTTACACATGGCGATGCGTTACCCATGATGATGCGTTACCCATGATGATGCGTTACACATGGCGATGCGTTACACATGATGATGCGTTACACATGACGATGCGTTACACATGATGATGCGTTAGCCATGACACCATGACGATGCGTTACCATGACGATGTGTTACCCATGATGCATTTCATGATGATGCGTTACCCATCAAGTCAAAACAGAAAGAGAACTGTGCAAAGTGGTGACAAAGAAGAACGTGACGTCATATCACAAAACAAATGCTCTGGAAACGCTGCTTCCTGTTTCAGATGTTTCAACCAGAGGGGAAAGCGACACGACGTGGAAGTGAGCCGAGTGCAAACAGCTCATTTCTGGACCCGTGACCTCTGACCTCTGGTGAGAGGGCTACGTTAAAAACAGCAAACTAATATGACTGTAAATCCACATTGGTGAATTCTTGGTTGTTATTAGAGTCACGTTGTGTGTCCTTTAATTAAGGGACAGGTGTCTGACTTGGACTGTGGAATTAACCCTTTAACATATGAACAGGAGCACCTGCACGGATGACGTAATTATCACAATATTTACTCAGATGTTTTCTGTATAAAACGTAACCTGGAAAATATGTGCAAAATATTATCAAATAACGGCTGTTCATCAAATTAGTTGGTTTCTAAATCACAGTTTCTGGAGAATGATAATCAATAAGTTGAAATCAATATGTTTATATTGAGTGAAATGTGATATTGAATTATTGCCCAGCTCTAGGATTCTTAGACCAGATCCAGAAGAGTCAACAACAGAACCGGATCGGGTCTTAAAAAAAATCCATTGTAGTAACGGTGGTGAAAGAAAGAAAAAAAGAACAAGTTCAATAGAAATGTTAGAGAGCAGAACCTTTAACCTGTTAGAAAGTAGAACCTTTAGCAGAACCTTTAACCTGTTAGAAAGTAGAACCTTTAGCAGAACCTTTAACCTGTTAGAAAGTAGAACCTTTAGCAGAACCTTTAACCTGTTAGAAAGTAGAACCTTTAGCAGAACCTTTAACCTGTTAGAAAGTAGAACCTTTAGCAGAACCTTTAACCTGTTAGAAAGCAGAACCTTTAACCTGTTAGAAAGCAGAACCTTTAGCAGAACCTTTAACTTGTTAGAAAGTAGAACCTTTAGCAGAACCTTTAACCTGTTAGAAAGTAGAACCTTTAGCAGAACCTTTAACCTGTTAGAAAGTAGAACCTTTAGCAGAACCTTTAACCTGTTAGAAAGTAGAACCTTTAGCAGAACCTTTAACCTGTTAGAAAGCAGAACCTTTAGCAGAACCTTTAACTTGTTAGAGAGCAGAACCTTTAGCAGAACCTTTAACCTGTTAGAAAGCAGAACCTTTAGCAGAACCTTTAGCACATTTAACTTGTTAGAAAGTAGAACCTTTAACTTGTTAGAAAGTAGAACCTTTAGCAGAACCTTTAACCTGTTAGAAAGCAGAACCTTTAACTTGTTAGAAAGTAGAACCTTTAGCAGAACCTTTAACTTGTTAGAAAGTAGAACCTTTAGCAGAACCGTTAACCTGTTAGAAAGCAGAACCTTTAGCAGAACCTTTAACTTGTTAGAGAGCAGAACCTTTAGCAGAACCTTTAACGTCTTAGAAAGCAGAACCTTTAGCAGAACCTTTAACTTCTTAGAAAGCAGAACCTTTAACTTCTTAGAAAGCAGAACCTTTAACGTCTTAGAAAGCAGAACCTTTAACTAGAACCTTGAACAACAACGTGGACGTTCTCAAGGTGAATGAAAGGAAAGGTATGAAAGCACTTTTCCTTTGTTCTAACGGGACTTCCTGCAGGCGAAGCATAGTGAGCACGTTTCAGCTGCTCCGTCAATATTCACATATAGATACACTATTAACAAGCCTCCACAGGGGGAACCGGTTCCTCAAACCGGGAGAACAACGTCCCGTCGATGGAACCGCAGACTATTTCATTTCTTCCGGTAAACCAGAAAGCTTCAGTCAGCCCGGAGACAACTCAACGTCTCTAAAACACAAAGATATGAAACGTTTGTTCTGAACCTTTGGGCCCAGAGACAGAACCTCCATGTGTTCTGCGACCCAGACGGCCTCAGTGGACCTACAGGGTTTGTACATTTAGTAATTCATCATCGTCTTCAGCGGACAAGCTCAATGTCTACGAGATCCACGACCTCGGAGCGCTGATCGACAGCTTCCTGATAGAAAGATCAATACATTCTCTCCAGGACACCAAAGCAGAGAGCTGAAGGCCTCCGGATCACCTGATCACCTGGATCACATGATCACCTGGATCACCTGATCACCTGGATCACCTGATCACCTGGATCACATGATCACCTGGATCACCTGATCACCTGGATCACATGATCACCTGGATCACATGAAGTCCCTCGACTCCTTCAGAGAGACGATTCCGACCATTTTGTGAGATCTTGATTACAACTCAAGACCTCATTCGACCTTCCTCAGAAGATCTGGACCTTCATCATCATCATCATCATCGTCATCGTCTGATTGGCCAGACGCCGTCCAAGAACCGCGTCCCGGTTTTAGGCTCCGACTCCTTGGACGTGAAACAACCTGAGGGGGAATGTTTACGGACGCCGCGCTTCGTTGTTTCACTCTTTGTTTCGTTTTGTTTCCCGGTGACCAATCAGAAGCCTCCTTCTCTTTAAGTCCGTTCAATTCCACGACGACACAACCAGCGCGTCCTCGTTGTCCCAAAAGTCCTCCGTGACCTCCCGGCGATGCCGATGACGAATCCTTAGTACGTTGTTTCATTTGAGGGATCATGATCCTCATTTTAAAGCTCGTCCATTGGCCGGTTAGACGAACCGACCGATGGACGCAAACGGGCGGCGAACAGATCAGAAACTTCGAGAACGTTTTCTGCGCGATTCTTCAAGGCTGCAGAAAAAAAAACTACTTTCCACGACAACGATGTCTTAAATTTCCTGCGATTCTTCTGTCCGTCTAAAAAAAAAAAAAACGTGGTCTCAGGAAGAGGTGGGACTTAGTGATGCTAGCAGGCGATTGGAGCAGAACTACGGTGCACATTTTGCCCCCAGGTTGCTGGTGGTCGGTCCGCACCCACAGGGTCACGGGGTCGGGACTCTGGGTGGGGAGGCGGGTTCTAGTGTCCAGGGTGCTGGTGGGAGGTGAATGGGGTGAAGGACGGGGGAGGGGAGAGAGACAGAGGGCTGGACTGAGGGCTGACGCCTCCTGCAGGAGGAGAGTCCGCCGCCGACTGTGAGACACTGAGGAGGGGAGGCGGGACAAACAAGCTTCACTCGGGGTGTTCTTACTATTTGATACGAATGTGTCAATCAAGGTTGAGCCTCACCTGACAGTGTAGCTGCTACGGTGGGCGGGATCTGTTACTCCGGCCACAAAAAGCTTCTTCGGGGGTCCGTCAGACTCCACCCCTCCTGAGAGACAAAAGAGGTAATCAGAGGTCACATCGGAGGTCACATCAGGGGTCACGAACAAAAT
>NC_046979.1:1027500-1037500 GCF_009769545.1 Cyclopterus lumpus | reverse complement strand
TATAGAGAGAGAGACATTTACATAGAGAGAGAGAGAGAGACATTTATATATAGAGAGAGAGACATTTACATATAGAGAGAGAGACATTTACATAGAGAGAGAGAGAGACATTTATATATAGAGAGAGATAGAGACATTTACATATAGAGAGAGAGAGAGACATTTACATAGAGAGAGAGACATTTATATATATATATAGAGAGAGACATTTACATAGAGAGAGAGAGAGAGAGAGAGACATTTATATATAGAGAGAGATAGAGACATTTACATATAGAGAGAGAGAGAGACATTTACATAGAGAGAGAGACATTTATATATATATATAGAGAGAGACATTTACATAGAGAGAGAGAGAGAGAGAGAGACATTTATATAGAGAGAGAGAGAGAGACATTTACATAGAGAGAGAGAGAGAGAGACATTTACATAGAGAGAGAGAGAGAGACATTTATATAGAGAGAGATAGAGACATTTACATAGAGAGAGAGAGAGAGAGAGAGACATTTATATATAGAGAGAGAGAGAGACATTTACATAGAGAGAGAGAGAGAGACATTTATATATAGAGAGAGAGACATTTACATATAGAGAGAGAGACATTTACATAGAGAGAGAGAGAGAGACATTTATATATAGAGAGAGAGACATTTACATAGAGAGAGAGAGACATTTATATAGAGAGAGATAGAGACATTTACATATATAGAGAGAGAGAGACATTTACATAGAGAGAGAGAGAGAGACATTTATATATATATATAGAGAGAGACATTTACATAGAGAGAGAGAGAGAGAGAGACATTTATATATAGAGAGAGAGAGAGACATTTACATAGAGAGAGAGAGAGAGACATTTATATATAGAGAGAGAGACATTTACATAGAGAGAGAGAGACATTTACATAGAGAGAGAGAGAGAGACATTTATATATAGAGAGAGAGACATTTACATAGAGAGAGAGAGAGAGAGAGAGACATTTATATATATAGAGAGAGAGAGACATTTACATAGAGAGAGAGAGAGAGAGACATTTATATAGAGAGAGATAGAGACATTTACATATAGAGAGAGAGAGAGACATTTACATAGAGAGAGAGAGAGAGAGAGACATTTACATAGAGAGAGAGAGAGAGACATTTATATATATATATAGAGAGAGACATTTACATAGAGAGAGAGAGAGAGAGAGACATTTATATATAGAGAGAGAGAGAGACATTTACATAGAGAGAGAGAGAGAGACATTTATATATAAAGAGAGAGACATTTACATAGAGAGAGAGAGACATTTACATAGAGAGAGAGAGAGAGACATTTATATATAGAGAGAGAGACATTTACATATAGAGAGAGACATTTACATAGAGAGAGAGAGAGAGACATTTATATATAGAGAGAGAGACATTTACATAGAAAGAGAGAGACATTTATATATAGAGAGAGAGAGAGACATTTATATATAGAGAGAGAGACATTTACATATAGAGAGAGAGACATTTACATAGAGAGAGAGAGAGAGACATTTATATATAGAGAGAGAGACATTTACATATAGAGAGAGAGACATTTACATAGAGAGAGAGAGAGAGAGAGACATTTATATATAGAGAGAGAGACATTTACATATAGAGAGAGAGACATTTACATAGAGAGAGAGAGAGAGACATTTATATATAGAGAGAGAGACATTTACATAGAAAGAGAGAGAGAGACATTTATATAGAGAGAGATAGAGACATTTACATATAGAGAGAGAGAGAGACATTTACATAGAGAGAGAGAGAGAGAGAGACATTTACATAGAGAGAGAGAGAGAGACATTTATATATATATAGAGAGAGAGACATTTACATAGAGAGAGAGAGAGAGAGACATTTATATATAGAGAGAGAGAGAGACATTTACATAGAGAGAGAGAGAGAGACATTTATATATATATATAGAGAGAGACATTTACATATATAGAGAGAGAGAGACATTTATATATATATATAGAGAGAGACATTTACATATAGAGAGAGAGAGAGACATTTACATAGAGAGAGAGAGAGAGACATTTATATAGAGAGAGAGACATTTACATAGAGAGAGAGAGAGAGAGACATTTATATATATAGAGAGACATTTACATAGAGAGAGAGAGAGAGAGACATTTATATATATAGAGAGAGACATTTACATAGAGAGAGAGAGAGAGACATTTATATATATAGAGAGAGACATTTACATAGAGAGAGAGAGAGAGACATTTATATATATAGAGAGAGAGAGACATGTACATAGAGAGAGAGAGAGAGACATTTATATATATAGAGAGAGAGAGAGAGACATTTACATAGAGAGAGAGAGAGAGAGACATTTATATATATATATATATAGAGACAGACATTTACATAGAGAGAGAGAGAGAGACATTTATATAAAGAGAGAGAGAGAGAGATGCTCAGAAAATATCTTTAAATAAATATATTTATAAATAAAAAGTATTGTGTTTCATGCACTCATTATTCATTCAACGTATTTTAAGAACCAAACACACACTTATCAGCCTGCTTTCACTCACTTTATTTGGTTAATGTATTAGTTCAAAGCTTTAACAAATTAACAAAGCTTATGATGTTTAGTTAAGATATAGGACGTAGTATCAGAAACATGTAAACAGCATGTCAGGTTGTAGCTACTTTAACTACCTAAATAACTGTAGAGTAGTTTCCTCATAAGATGTTAGGAATTTATGTTTTTTACATAAAATCAGAATCAGTAAATAATTAAATAATAAAATGTCTTAATGTCTGTGGCTCCTTATAAACAGTCTTATTCGAATGGAGTTTGGCGTTGCCCACTTTGACTGCAGTACCACTGACCTGACGCTGGTGATCATGGGGGCGCTGTTCGACCTGCGCAGCGCCCCGCCCCCGCCCGCTGCGGCTGCGCACTGGTCCACCTCCATCCGCTCCATACCTCTCGCTCCGCAGGCCCGGCGGTGGCAGCGCCGAAGCGGCCGGCCTCCGACCCACCGACGGCGGCGTCGGGCTCTAACTCGAGCCCGGTGGAAGCCCGACCCCGCAGGCCTCGCGAGCGGCAGCCAGCGGCCGCGAAAGTGAGCCTAAGAGACGACCCCAGCGCCACAAAAACACACTTTTTTATATTAATGGCGTCCGGTTGAAACGCGCCCGTCGGTCCGCGGCCGCAGCGGGGAACTTTTTTTTTTTTATTCGAGTCCGCGCAGCTGACGTGACTTTTAGGATTTAGCTGTGGAGCTAACTTGGGTTTTTGCAATGGAAAACATTAAAAGATCAGAAACCCTTCGAAGCAGCTGCAGGGACAAGTCCTCAGGGAGACCCGGTCCCACGGCCCCCCCCCAAAAAACCAAGACCTCCAGAAGAGTCCCGGAAACACCGGAAAAATAACACTTTGAAAGATTTTCACAACATAGAGTCCTTCACCAAATAGAGGTAGTTCACCAACTGGGGAAACAGCGCTGCCCTCCGGCCGCGAGGGGAACTGCAGCGCCACACGAGGAGCGCTAGAGTGAAGCGTTTATTAATTAACACTTTAATTAATATTTCTCCTGTTAGGACTTGTGAACAGACAACATAATAGCACCGACATAAGACTTTCGGTATAATATATTTTATATATTTATATATATATTTATATATTTTAAGTTGTTTTAATATTATTTTATTTTTTTAATGTGTTTATTTCAAATTGTTTAACCTCTTGTTGATATTATTATTTATTATATTTTTTCCGTAAGGCACTTTTTATTAGTACATAAATGTGCTGCATAAAGCTAGTAATAGTTTAAATATTAAATAGCTAAAACAAATAAAATATTGTTGTTGTCGGAGTAGAATCATTATGTTAAACTATTATGGACAAGAAATGATGGCTGATCCGAACAATTAAAAGTATTATCTATTACTTTTTGTTGTATGTATTAATACATTCATAATGATATCTATAGAATTCTGATAAATGAAGATAATAATTTAATTATTTGAACAGTGTATGGAAAATAAACTTCATTCTGAAACTCGAAACTAGAGGCCATTAAAATTAGTTCCAATAATATTTATACGTTATATATAAATACATTAATCATTTAATGCATCACAGTAGATAGTGAAGAAAGTTCCTTATTAATAAAACTTTTTGGATCATTATACGAATATTAAAGTTGAGGCGGGAGGAGCTGTGAGATAAATCATATATAATATTATTTATTTTGAACTTATGATATATTATGAGAATATTATTTATTATGAACATATGATATATTATGAGAATATTAGTATGAGAATGTTATTTATTATGATGTTACAGGACCCTCTGAGTCTGTTTTGACTCGTCATCTCTGAAAAATGGTGAAAGGGGACACCGGCCGCCGGCCTGTAACCCCTTCACTGCCTCCAGAGACCTGGACTAGAGACCTGGACTAGAGACCCCGACCAGAGACCCCGACCAGAGACCAGGACCAGAGGCCAGAGACTAGTACCAGAGACCAGAGACCAGGACCAGAGACCAGTACCAGACCAGGAGCAGAGAAACCAGAGACCCGGATTAGAGACCAGTACCAGAGACCAAGACCAGTACCCGAGACCAGGAGCAGAGACCAGGACCAGAGACCAGTACCAGAGACTAGTACCAGAGACAAGTACCAGAGACCAGTACCAGAGACCAGGACCAGAGACCAGAGACTAGTACCAGAGACCAGTACCAGAGACCAGTACCAGAGACCAGTACCAGAGGCCAGAGACTAGTACCAGAGACAAGTACCAGAGACCAGTACCAGAGACCAGGACCAGAGACCAGAGACTAGTACCAGAGACCAGTACCAGAGACCAGTACCAGAGACCAGAGACTAGTACCAGAGACCAGTACCAGAGACCAGAGACCAGTACCAGAGACCAGTACCAGAGACCAGAGACTAGTACCAGAGACTAGTACCAGAGACCAGTACCAGAGACCAGTACCAGAGACCAGTACCAGAGACTAGTACCAGAGACCAGTACCAGAGACCAGAGACTAGTACCAGAGACCAGTACCAGAGACTAGTACCAGAGACCAGTACCAGAGACCAGAGACTAGTACCAGAGACCAGTACCAGAGACAAGTACCAGAGACCAGTACCAGAGACCAGGACCAGAGACCAGAGACTAGTACCAGAGACCAGTACCAGAGACTAGTACCAGAGACCAGAGACTAGTACCAGAGACCAGAGACCAGAGACTAGTACCAGAGACCAGTACCAGAGACTAGTACCAGAGACCAGTACCAGAGACCAGAGACTAGTACCAGAGACCAGTACCAGAGACAAGTACCAGAGACCAGTACCAGAGACCAGGACCAGAGACCAGAGACTAGTACCAGAGACCAGTACCAGAGACTAGTACCAGAGACCAGAGACCAGAGACTAGTACCAGAGACCAGAGACCCAACAAACACGAGACCCGGAGCTAAAGCAAACATTCTTCGGGCTCTTGGTTCAGCACTTGAAACTGGAGCCAGAGACCAGTTCATACTGGGAGGCTGACTGGAAACAGGCGGTGCAGTGGACAGACATTAGGAGTTTGTTCATCTTCATCTTCATCTTCATCGTGAAGACACCCTCAGTTCATAGAATAATAATAAACAATAACACTCAGCACTTTGAACTTTGAGTGTTTTTGCTACTCGAGTATTTCTCAGTACGATGCAGTTATAATATAAATAACTTTATATTTCTATCCATAGAACAATTGTTCCAACTGTTTATCTGGTTATTATTAAAGTGATATTTTACTTTGTATCTATGTCATGTTTTTAATGTTCTTCAACCACGTTGTAAATAATTGTTCCTTTAAAGACTTTATCACGTGGATTCATTATTAGAATTATGAGAACTGATAAATAATAATACTACTGCAACTACTGCATTTTGATCAGTGTGAACTATTATGAGATAGTAAGTCATAATTCTGAGATATAAAGTCATAATAATGAGATACTAAGTCATCAATATGAGATACTAAGTCATTAATATGAGATATTTAGTAATAATGAGATATTTAGTCATAATAATGAGATACAAATTCATAATTATGAGATATTTAGTCATAATAATGAGATACAGGATCTTTATTTTTACATCACACTGCAGAATGGGCTTCCATAGGAGCCAAGAGGTTAAATGTGGGAGGTGAGGAAGGAGGAGGGAGGAAAGGAGGGAGGAGGAGGAGGAAGGAGGGAGGAAGGAGGAGGGAGGAAAGGGAACGTCCAGCCTTCCTTCCTCCTGACGGAGTCAAACTACTTTCAGGCCCCTTTGAACAACTTTTCGTGACCGATGTTTCATTAGCACCGCCCGGAGCTTCGGGCCGCCTCACACGGCGTGACGGGCGGCGACATGTCGCAGGGATCCGGCCCGTCTGGAGGGGACTGGTAGGTGGGGAGAACCCTCCGAGGTCTCCCGGCTGCTGGTCAACAACAGCGGGGAGACGGGCTGTCTTCTGCGGGGGAGTTCACTTTAATCCACATTTAAGATGCATTCTTCAAACTTTAAAACAGGCTAGCATTAATAAAACATGTCGCTTTGGAAATAATAATGATAATACAAATGCGTTTTTTACCTTACTTTTGTTCTTCTTCTTACTTTACAATTACTGTAATTAATCATCACTTTTCGCTGATAATTTTTGTTATTATTAATTAAATAAATACTATTAATCGACCCATGCCATGCATATGTGTATACACATATATATATATATATATGTATATTATATATACTATAGATATATATGCATCGTTCAATTAATCAATATTTAAAAAGTAAGTTAAAAAGCACAAATAAAATCACAGTTTCCACAGTTTATGTTTATGTCTTTGAGTGTGTGTGTGTAAGAAGATTTTAATCTTTATGTAATTTGTGTAATAATTTAAGTTATTCCACAAACTATTCACTTTATTACTTGATTTTCTTTAATTTCTTCTTTAAATCCACACGACTCCTTTGTTACTCTGTCATATATTAAGTGTTAGTGTCATGGTGTTTAAGAGTTTGCATTTAGTAATAGTCAATACAACTGAATTTATTAATAGTTTGACTCCTGCATTCTTCAGTCAAAGTGTTTTTACTGATTAGTTATTAATGACGTAACAAGCATATGTTTCTCATTAATTGATCAACATTGTTGCACAACAACAGTCATCTGCAAGATCTGAAGTTACAATTCAATAGAGAATAAATTGAAACTAAAGAGACTTCATAGAAAATGTATTTCAACACTTTTAATGAAGTTTTTCAACATTATGCAGAGAAAACTGGCTTCAGAAGTTATAGTTATACACAGAAAGCTAGTTACCTAATTTATGTTTCCTCATGTAGGAGCTTAAAACACATATTTTAGATCTTATAGTTCAATTATTGTCCAATTATTGTTTTTATTATTTTATTCTACTGTCTTTGTTCTTTGTTTAAAGAGGATGGAGGGGGAGAAAGAGACGGCCGAGGAGGAGGAGGAGGAGGAAGAGCTTCATCAGCACCATCACATCGAAGCAGCGGCCGCGGCGTCCTCTGTGGACTGCCAGGGTTTTCCCATCATGCACTGGGAGGACCTGAGCCTCCGGATAGCTGAGCTGGAGAAACAAGAGCAGGAGAGGAGGGAAAGGTCAAAGGTCAGCCATGAAGACAAAGTTCTGTTGCCCATGATGCTCAGTGTGTTTACAACGAGCTCTGACTGGCAGCTCCGTTTACTCATTTTAAAATATTATCTCACATTATTATTTGATCTCAAATTCTAGATAAAAAGTGACGATACGTAAATGTTGTTTTCAACTAGTTTCTGCTGAAAACAAACAAACAAAAATCAAACAATTATTGAAGTTAAACACATCTGTTTGATGCTTTAGTGTTGCATTGTGGGAAATGTAGGATCCGCCCGTCTGGACCAAGTCGAACCTCTTTGTTGTCGTTGGCTCAGTCGATGTTTGTTGTGGCTGCAAAACTGATTCAACCAGCTGCAGACATTTGTAATAAAACCAGTTTGATAACAGGATAATATTGTGATGACTGATAATAGGATAATATTATGATGACTGATAATAGGATAATATTGTGATGACTGATAATAGGATAATATTATGATGACTGATAATAGGATAATATTGTGATGACTGATAATAGGATAATATTATGATGACTGATAATAGGATAATATTATGATGACTGATAATAGGATAATATTGTGATGACTGATAATAGGATAATATTGTGATGACTGATAATAGGATAATATTATGATGACTGATAATAGGATAATATTGTGATGACTGATAATAGGATAATATTGTGATGACTGATAATAGGATAATATTATGATGACTGATAATAGGATAATATTGTGATGACTGATAATAGGATAGTATTATGATGACTGATAATAGGATAATATTATGATGACTGATAATAGGATAATATTGTGATGACTGATAATAGGATAATATTATGATGACTGATAATAGGATAATATTGTGATGACTGATAATAGGATAATATTGTGATGACTGATAATAGGATAATATTATGATGACTGATAATAGGATAATATTGTGATGACTGATAATAGGATAATATTATGATGACTGATAATAGGATAGTATTATGATGACTGATAATAGGATAGTATTATGATGACTGATAATAGGATAATATTATGATGACTGATAATAGGATAATATTGTGATGACTGATAATAGGATAATATTGTGATGACTGATAATAGGATAATATTGTGATGACTGATAATAGGATAATATTGTGATGACTGATAATAGGATAATATTATGATGACTGATAATAGGATAATATTGTGATGACTGATAATAGGATAATATTGTGATGACTGATAATAGGATAATATTGTGATGACTGATAATAGGATAATATTGTGATGACTGATAATAGGATAATATTGTGATGACTGATAATAGTATTGTGATGCCTCCCTGCAGAGCGGGGCGGGGGTGAGGACGGAGGGCAGTCAGCGGGGGGGGTGGAGAGACGTCTGGGGGGGAGACGAGGACGACTGCAGCAGGTGTCGAGTCGCCGTCGTCACTTCACGGTAACGCAGTTTTATTTATTATGGATATTATTAAACAAAAGTTAACTGATTTTTTTTGTTTAGCTTGTGAGAGTCAGAATTCAGATGAGACGGTCATGGTTTGCGTTTTATTTCAAATGGCCAGAATAATTAATATCTAATTGTTATTGACAACAGTGTAAAACAACGTTACATTTCAACGACAACATCATGTTTGTCAGCACAGATACAACTGCTGCACGAGGAGATCATACACTAGTTTATTACCATAGTTTATAACCATAGTTTATTATCATAGTTTATTATCATAGTTTATTATCATGGTTTATTATCATAGTTTATCACCATAGTTTATTATCATAGTTTATCACCATAGTTTATTATCATAGTTTATCACCATAGTTTATAACCATAGTTTATTATCATAGTTTATCACCATAGTTTATAACCATCGTTTATAACCATCGTTTAACACCATAGTTTATAACCATAGTTTATTACCATAGTTTATTATCATGGTTTATAACCACAGTTTATTATCATCATTTATTACCATAGTTTATAACTATAGTTTATAACCATAGTTTATTATCATAGTTTATCACCATAGTTTATAACCATCGTTTATAACCATCGTTTAACACCATAGTTTATAACCATAGTTTATTACCATAGTTTATTATCATCGTTTATAACCACAGTTTATTATCATCATTTATTACCATAGTTTATAACCATAGTTTATTACCATAGTTTATTATCATAGTTTATTACCATAGTTTATTATCATAGTTTATCACCATAGTTTATAACCATAGTTTATTACCATAGTTTATTATCATGGTTTATAACCACAGTTTATTATCATCATTTATTACCATAGTTTATAACTATAGTTTATAATCATAGTTTA
>NC_046979.1:1017500-1022500 GCF_009769545.1 Cyclopterus lumpus | reverse complement strand
TCTACAGAAGCTTCCAAACCTTCCTGGTGGACCGGTCTCTACAGAAGCTTCTAAACCTTCCTGGTGAACTAGTCTCTACAGAAGCTTCCAAACATTCCTGGTGAACTAGTCTCTACAGAAGCTTCCAAACCTTCCTGGTGAACTAGTCTCTACAGAAGCTTCCAAACCTTCCTGGTGTACCGGTCTCTACAGAAGCTTCCAAACCTTCCTGGTGTACCGGTCTCTACAGAAGCTTCCAAACCTTCCTGGTGTACCGGTCTCTACAGAAGCTTCTAAACCTTCCTGGTGAACTAGTCTCTACAGAAGCTTCCAAACCTTCCTGGTGTACCGGTCTCTACAGAAGCTTCCAAACCTTCCTGGTGTACCGGTCTCTACAGAAGCTTCCAAACCTTCCTGGTGTACCGGTCTCTACAGAAGCTTCCAAACCTTCCTGGTGTACCGGTCTCTACAGAAGCTTCCAAACCTTCCTGGTGTACCGGTCTCTATAGAAGCTTCCAAACCTTCCTGGTGTACCGATCTCTACAGAAGCTTCCAAACCTTCCTGGTGTACCGGTCTCTACAGAAGCTTCCAAACCTTCCTGGTGTACCGGTCTCTACAGAAGCTTCTAAACCTTCCTGGTGAACTAGTCTCTACAGAAGCTTCCAAACCTTCCTGGTGGACCGGTCTCTACAGAAGCTTCTAAACCTTCCTGGTGAACTAGTCTCTACAGAAGCTTCCAAACATTCCTGGTGAACTAGTCTCTACAGAAGCTTCCAAACCTTCCTGGTGAACTAGTCTCTACAGAAGCTTCCAAACCTTCCTGGTGTACCGGTCTCTACAGAAGCTTCCAAACCTTCCTGGTGTACCGGTCTCTACAGAAGCTTCCAAACCTTCCTGGTGTACCGGTCTCTACAGAAGCTTCTAAACCTTCCTGGTGAACTAGTCTCTACAGAAGCTTCCAAACCTTCCTGGTGTACCGGTCTCTACAGAAGCTTCCAAACCTTCCTGGTGTACCGGTCTCTACAGAAGCTTCCAAACCTTCCTGGTGTACCGGTCTCTACAGAAGCTTCCAAACCTTCCTGGTGTACCAGTCTCTACAGAAGCTTCTAAACCTTCCTGGTGAACTAGTCTCTACAGAAGCTTCCAAACCTTCCTGGTGTACCGGTCTCTACAGAAGCTTCTAAACCTTCCTGGTGAACTAGTCTCTACAGAAGCTTCCAAACCTTCCTGGTGAACTAGTCTCTACAGAAGCTTCCAAACCTTCCTGGTGTACCGGTCTCTACAGAAGCTTCCAAACCTTCCTGGTGTACCGGTCTCTACAGAAGCTTCTAAACCTTCCTGGTGTACCGGTCTCTAGAGAAGCTTCTAAACCTTCCTGGTGTACCGGTCTCTACAGAAGCTTCTAAACCTTCCTGGTGTACCGGTCTCTACAGAAGCTTCTAAACCTTCCTGGTGTACCGGTCTCTACAGAAGCTTCTAAACCTTCCTGGTGTACCGGTCTCTACAGAAGCTTCCAAACCTTCCTGGTGTACCGGTCTCTACAGAAGCTTCCAAACCTTCCTGGTGTACCGGTCTCTACAGAAGCTTCCAAACCTTCCTGGTGTACCGGTCTCTACAGAAGCTTCTAAACCTTCCTGTTGTACCGGTCTCTACAGAAGCTTCTAAACCTTCCTGGTGTACCGGTCTCTACAGAAGCTTCTATACCTTCCTGGTGTACCGGTCTCTACAGAAGCTTCTAAACCTTCCTGGTGTACCGGTCTCTACAGAAGCTTCTATACCTTCCTGGTGTACCGGTCTCTACAGAAGCTTCTAAACCTTCCTGGAGTACCGGTCTCTACAGAAGCTTCTAAACCTTCCTGGTGTACCAGTCTACAGAAGCTTCTAAACCTTCCTGGTGTACCGGTCTCTACAAAAGCTTCCAGACCTTCTTGGTGTACCGGTCTCTACAGAAGCTTCCAAACTTTCCTGGTGTACCGGTCTCTACAGAAGCTTCATGTGCTGCTTCCCTTCCAGCCAGTCTGTTGTCTTCTTGTGAAGTGGATCTGGGTCCAGTTCTTTTACCTATAGTTTCTCCCCCAAAGTTCTTCTCTCAAACGGGTCTTGGAGGAGAGATTTTACCGGGTCGGGTCTTCTTGGAAGAGAAGCGCTTGTTGTCATTAAAAATGTGCCTGACGAGATCGTGCAACTTTTGGGCCAGACGACTTTAGCCCAAAGCTGAATCTATTTCAGGACGCTGATTGGCTAAATTGTATGTCACTCATTTATATCTTTAATCAGTAATAGGCTAAACTGCTTATTACACCGCAGGAAAAGCATATATTTTGCGCAAATATCCCATTTTACAAAAATTACTGGGTATATTCCATATTTCCAAAACACAAATATTGAAAATTTGTATAATTTATAAATATTATAAATATTATAATTATAATTTTTGTATATATACCTGTATATATATATATATATTTTTGTGGCTAAAGGTGGGTGGGACCAGATCCCGTGGCCCTCTATTGGCCAGCCACCACTGATATATATACATGTATATAAATATATCATCTTTACATTTATTTATCCAGCTTTCCTCCTCCTCCTTCTCCTCCTGCTCCTCCTCCTCCTTCTCCTGCTCCTCCTCCTCCTCCTACTCCTGCTCCTCTTCCTCCTCCTCTTCCTCCTCTTCCTCCTCCTCCTCCTGCTCCTCCTCCCCTTCCTCCTCCTCCTCCTCCCCCTCCTCCTGCTCCTCCTCCCCCTCCCCCCTTTTCTCCTCTTCCTCCTCTTCCTCTTCCTCCTCCTCCTCCTCTGCAGTCCCTGTATTGAGTTTCATTCCTGCAGTTCTGACTGAATGAACGCTGATCAATTATTTACAGAGGAGCTGAAGGTCAGAGGAGAACAAACTCACAGAGACCCTTCGTGCCCCGAGACACCGGACTGGACTGAGGAGACGAGAAGGAGACGATAAGGAGACGCGGAGGACGGATGAAGGTAGGTCTGATCTGAAGATACTGGGGGGGTCGGGGGGTTGGTTGTAATCCACAATGTTGAGAAGAAAAATGAACTGACAACGTTCATAAAAATGGAGTTTGAGTCATTTTTAAAGCAGAAATGCAGATTGAGGGATTCACTGCTTTTCTACATTTTCTGTTTGGAACTGTGGGAAAATTAATAATCAAGATCTGCAGAGCACAAGAAACAAGAAACCCACAAATACATTTAAGAAGCACAGAAAAGCTGCTCTCATTAAACTGTTATTATCATAGCATCATACCTTACATTTAATGCCATGTATCGTGGTTCTTTCTTTCGTCTTTTACTTCCTTTTAATGGACAAACATATAGACGCTTATGAAAAACACCAAAGTCAACCTCACGGTGGCGCTAGAGCAAAAGACGGAGTATCGCCAGGATCGATGGGGTTTATCTTCAGGGGATCATGAACGTCGGTACGAAGTTTCATCGCCACCGATCCAACAGCTGTTGAGATATTTTAGTTTTTACCATCAGTGGAATCGCACTAGTTTAAAATTCTGGTTTTGCTCGAGATCCTCAGAAAAAAAAGTAAATGTCCATGACCGTCTTTCTTTATGTTCATACGAGTCCACGTTTGACTTAGTCCAAGAGGATTTTTGTCAAATATTGAAACGGATTCTGTAAAACTCTTTGGTTTCTACTCTCGCAACGTTAATTGGTGTCTTTCACAAAGAGTCTGTATCAGTTTGTGTCAAACCAAGTTTCTTATGTATCATTCAAAAGCACATCAAAAGGAAAATGTATCAAAACAGTCTAAAGACGTATCGCGGGTCTCCTCAAGTTGATTTAAACAAGTTTGTCTCCATAATTTGTTTTAAAGCAAGAAATCAACATGTGTTTCAAACGGTTTCCAATTGATTCTAAATGGTTTTAAAACGGGTTTAAAACAGTTTTACTGTTTAAAACTGTGACTGTAATCCCAGAGGAAATGTTGTTCCTTCAAACTAACTTAACTTAACTGAGAATGCAGTTTTGTTGTATGGGAACAACATTTCTTCAGGATGGCAAGTCGCCCAAAGTCTCATTCGATTGGAGGGTTTTGTAAACGGAACCTCAAACATCTGTTTCACAGAGATGTGATGTAACAACACTCTGATATCTGTCATAAAACAAGAGATAAATGAACAAAGTGTATTTTCATCTCACTGGGACTTTAACCTTCAGCTCCACCGCTGGAGGAGGCGACATGAACGAAGAGAGGCTTCCGGAAGGCTTCGTTAATGATTGAGCGGCTAATTGAGCGAAACATAGTCTTCATCAGCAAAAACGCCGGCGGTACTTTGTAAACGAGGCTTTCCAAACTAATGACGGTGTGATTTTCTTCCCGTCCTCTTCGTCACAGAAACTCGTCCTGCACACCGGAGACGTGGGTCAGTGGTGAGGGGGGGCGGACTGAGGGGGTGCGAATCGATCGGAGAGAAAGACGAACGAAGGACGCCTCGGCGAGGCGGCGAAAGGGGCTGAGATGACGCCCGAGGAAGCTGAACCCTTCCAGTCTCAACAGAAATAGCCTCCACGGGCTCATCATGGGATTGAGCCAAATCTCCACCCCAGACATCGGCTTGGCGGCGGCGAGCAACCACCCCAACGCCTCCGGCGGCTTGCCCGCCTCTTCCCTTCCTCCGTCGTCCTGCAGCAACGACGAGTCCTACAAGTACGTCTTCCTGCCCGTATGCTACTCGCTGACCTTCGTCTTCAGCCTCACCCTCAACTCGGTGGTGCTGCTGCGCTCCTGCCGCCACCACAGCGGCTGCTGCGGCGGCGGCGGCGGCGGGCGACGCTGGAACACCTCGCTGATCTACATGATGAACCTGGCCACCACCGACCTCATGTATGGCCTGTCGTTGCCCTTCCTGGTGGCGAGTTACGTGCTGAGGGACCGCTGGGTGTTCGGCGACTTCATGTGCCGCCTCGTCCGCTTCCTCTTCTACTTCAACCTCTACTGCTCCATCTTCTTCCTCACCTGCATCTCTGTGCACAGGTAGGTAGGACGCCA
>NC_046979.1:992500-1012500 GCF_009769545.1 Cyclopterus lumpus | reverse complement strand
CCAGGAAGTAACAACTTGAATAATAACATATTTATATGTTATTAAACGAGATCTAAACGTCGTCATTTATCTTGACGTTTTTCTCACCCCGAACAGACGAAGACCGAGTCGAAGGTTTCTGTTCTTTGACGACCTGAAAGATCCGATGATGTCACTTCCCACGTCTCTCTCTCCTCCTCCTTCTCCTCCTTCTCCTCCTTCTCCTCCTCCTTCTCCGCGACAACAGGCTTCACTTTATCCACCATTGTGTTGAACTGACACACAGAGAAACAAGTACAGTATAAAGTAGGACACATACCTCTGAGATGTAGTACAGTAACAAAGTAACTCACCCGGATGTGGGGCAGGACGTTGTACTTCTGGCAGTACTTCTCCAGGTACCTCTGGATCTCCTGATGGGGCAGGAAGCTGCTCAGCTGGGACTCAAAGGGGAAGTCTGGGAACATCATCACCTCCTTGGGAAGGTTGGTCCTGTTGGGAGGAGACGGACTGGAGTACTTCTGTCTGGCTAATGCCACTCTGTAAAGGTACTCTGTTACAGTATAAGTACTAATACCACTCTGTAAAGGTACTCTGTTACAGTATAAGTACTAATACCACTCTGTAAAGGTACTCTGTTACAGTATAAGTACTAATACCACTCTGTAAAGGTACTCTGTTACAGTATAAGTACTAATACCACTCTGTAAAGGTACTCTGTTACAGTATAAGTACTAATACCACTCTGTAAAGGTACTCTGTTACAGTATAAGTACTAATACCACTCTGTAAAGGTACTCTGTTACAGTATAAGTACTAATACCACTCTGTAAAGGTACTCTGTTACAGTATAAGTACTAATACCACTCTGTAAAGGTACTCTGTTACAGTATAAGTACTAATACCACTCTGTAAAGGTACTCTGTTACAGTATAAGTACTAATGCCACTCTGTAAAGGTACTCTGTTACAGTATAAGTACTAATACCACTCTGTAAAGGTACTCTGTTACAGTATAAGTACTAATACCACTCTGTAAAGGTACTCTGTTACAGTATAAGTACTAATACCACTCTAACCAGTGACTCTTACCAGTTCCTCTTACCAGTGCCTCTAACCAGTGACTCTAACCAGTGACTCTAACCAGTGACTCTTACCAGTGACTCTTACCAGTGACTCTTACCAGTGACTCTTACCAGTGACTCTTACCAGTGACTCTAACCAGTGACTCTTACCAGTGACTCTTACCAGTGACTCTTACCAGTGACTCTTACCAGTGCCTCTAACCAGTGACTCTAACCAGTGACTCTTACCAGTGACTCTTACCAGTGACTCTTACCAGTGCCTCTTACCAGTGACTCTTACCAGTGCCTCTAACCAGTGACTCTAACCAGTGCCTCTTACCAGTGCCTCTTACCAGTGCCTCTTACCAGTGACTTTAACCAGTGACTCTTACCAGTGCCTCTTACCAGTGCCTCTTACCAGTGCCTCTTACCAGTGACTCTAACCAGTGCCTCTTACCAGTGCCTCTTACCAGTGCCTCTTACCAGTGACTTTAACCAGTGACTCTTACCAGTGACTCTAACCAGTGCCTCTTACCAGTGACTCTAACCAGTGACTCTTACCAGTGACTCTTACCAGTGACTCTAACCAGTGACTCTAACCAGTGACTCTTACCAGTGACTCTAACCAGTGACTCTAACCAGTGACTCTTACCAGTGCCTCTAACCAGTGACTCTTACCAGTGCCTCTTACCAGTGACTCTAACCAGTGACTCTAACCAGTGACTCTTACCAGTGCCTCTTACCAGTGACTCTAACCAGTGACTCTTACCAGTGACTCTTACCAGTGCCTCTTACCAGTGACTCTTACCAGTGCCTCTAACCAGTGCCTCTTACCAGTGCCTCTTACCAGTGCCTCTTACCAGTTACCTGAGGTCTCTGTACATGCTGCTGTGAACCGCCGGTCTACCGGCGTCCCCCATGACCCGGTCCTCGTAACACCAGGTGCCGCCGACTTTGTCGCCGAGCTCGAACACCACTGGGGGGGCGAAGCGGTCCAGGCGGGACAGGATGTGTCTGGCGGCGCAGAGACCCGCCGCCCCGGCACCGACCACCGCCACGCGCCGCAGAACCATCTTCCTCCTGACGAAGACGAGGGGCTCGGTCACTTCACAGGTTATTGATACAAATGTTGCAAAATGCATCAATAAACATGAGACGATTAGAAAAACGATACATAAAGAAAGACTGAGGTCTGTAGAGGACCAGGACTACACTGAGGTCTGTAGAGGACCAGGACTACACTGAGGTCTGTAGAGGACCAGGACTACACTGAGGTCTGTAGAGGACCAGGACTACACTGAGGTCTGTAGAGGAACTGAGGTCTGTAGAGGGCCAGGACTACACTGAGGTCTATAGAGGACCAGGACTACACTGAGGTCTGTAGAGGACCAGGACTACACTGAGGTCTGTAGAGGAACTGAGGTCTGTAGAGGGCCAGGACTACACTGAGGTCTATAGAGGACCAGGACTACACTGAGGTCTGTAGAGGACCAGGACTACACTGAGGTCTGTAGAGGACCAGGACTACACTGAGGTCTGTAGAGGACCAGGACTACACTGAGGTCTGTAGAGGAACTGAGGTCTGTAGAGGGCCAGGACTACACTGAGGTCTATAGAGGACCAGGACTACACTGAGGTCTGTAGAGGGCCAGGACTACACTGAGGTCTATAGAGGACCAGGACTACACTGAGGTCTGTAGAGGACCAGGACTACACTGAGGTCTGTAGAGGACCAGGACTACACTGAGGTCTGTAGAGGACCAGGACTACACTGAGGTCTATAGAGGACCAGGACTACACTGAGGTCTGTAGAGGACCAGGACTACACTGAGGTCTGTAGAGGACCAGGACTACACTGAGGTCTGTAGAGGACCAGGACTACACCTTTTGAATGCAGACGTTTACTTGTAGTGTTTCTTTGTCACCACAATGACCAACTGTTTTATTTACTACCTCGCTGATGATTTAAATATATAAATGTATCACACATTTTATATATATGTGTGATACATTTATATATATATATATATATATATATATATATATATATATATATATATATAAGATCACACTGCCCGACTTAGGAATGAATCGGGTTTAAGCTCTAGGAGGAGTACACTGTTTTACAACTCGCCAAAGCGTGAGGAAAAGTTTTAAAATGTGCCACTAGGTGGCGCTATGACGTGAATTCAAAATTATTATATGGATGTCTTCAGGGTCAGTATGTCATATGAATATTTTTGAGCAGATTAGATTATGTATGGCCGAGTTATAACAACTTACATTTTTATGGCGAATGGCGAAACTTTGAAATATGTCCGAACGCACAAAGTTTTATATTTTTGAAATCCTTTGATAACTTTTCATGGCCAAGGTCTCTAGTACACATAGCCAGATTTTGGAATTAATCGGGTTTAAGCTCTAGGAGGAGTTCGCAGTTTTGCGACATCCAAAAAAGTGAAAAAACGCCAAAAAAGGCTAAAAATGGCGTTATTGAACATTTTACTGCAGCGCCCCCTAAGGTTCAAATATTATGAACAAATTAGGGAACGTTAAGGGACACAATGTGGACATATGCTAGCAATTTTGAATGGATAGGCCAAGTTATTTGGAAGTTATGTGTCTTTAAATATGAGGCCGCACCCCTTAAAAGCTAATTGGCCCATATCTTTTTAACGCAATGAGATATCAACAATATTTTCACACCATTTGATGACATTGAACCAATAATTAACCATATAAATTTTCGTATCAATCGGACCCAGCGTTTAGGAGAAAATTGAAAAAACGTGTTTTTTACCAAATTCAAAATGGCGGAAAATCTAAGTTGGCGCATTTCTTAACGACCAATTAGTGTTTTGTAGAGGAGGTCCAAGTGGACATGTGTACCAAATTTCAAGTCAATCGGACAATGTTAGCAAAAACAGTGGGCTTTTTGACACAAGGGGGCGCTATAGAGAAATTTATTTGTACTAAAATGCGAGACCTCCAAATTATCAAATTTTTCGCCAGGCCTGATATGCATGTCAAATTTAAGAACGTTTGGGATATGATAAAGGCCTCAAAATGCGGTTTCCAGGCGGAGGAAAATAATAACTCAGAAAAACAATAGGTTCCTCTACGACGATGTCGTCACGAGGACCCTAAAAAGTCGCTAAAGTTCTTCTCGCTTTCTCGCTGCGTCATAAACTCCTCATACAATACAACCAGCTACTTTTAGCTTTGTTCCTTTAAATGGACACTTTCATACAAATATACTGGAATTAATCACCAACAATCGAGACGTCGCGTGTCACCGGAGACTTCGCCGGTCGTCGTCCGTCCCGGTGTCCCGTCGGTCCGCTGCAGTCACCGGATAAAAGTAAAGTATCGAGAATCGGCGAACAAGCATCTCTCTACGGGGGGGCGGAGATTAACGCAACACCGCTACATAGAGAACCAATGGCAGAGGTGTACCGGCTGACGTCACTTAACGACTTCCGAACCGATCCCTTCAGAATAAAAGCGACGTCGCTTCATATTTAATCGAGTGAAAAATAATGTTTTTTTATTTTTTATTTAACATTTATTTGATTATTAAATGATTTCTACTAGAGCCGGAATATAATAATATCCGATCTGTGGAGGACAACATTAGGGATTTGTCAATAAACAAATAATTGAATTAATTAACACAATGATGAAATTGACACATAATTAAGCATATACATATAAACAACTTATTGGCACATCAACACATTAAGTAAATCGGAATTCGTTGTGTATAAATACTAGCCAAAAAATACAAAATCAAAGAATATCAAATAAAATGTAAAATATAGAAGGGAAAAAAAACAGAAGGAAAAGTATTGGAGTTACTAGACAATGTCTGTAATAGTTTATCTAACATTACATTCTGCAGCTTTGTTTTTATTCAAAGAAACTCTTTACAACAAAAAAGATCATAAAACTGAAACATGTCTTAGTAGTTAACTTATTATTAATCAATAAACATCCCAGGAAAGTTCATCAATGTCACTTTTTAATGGAAGAAAGTAGTAAATACAAACTCACTTTATTTTTTTTTAATGTGCAGAAATAAAGGAAACATTTCTTTATCTGAATAAATCGTGTTTGTTGTCAGTTAGTCTTTTATTTTTCCTTCATGAGCAGATCTGAAAGGTCAGAGGTCGTCCACCAAATGATTGAATTCATTGATTCACTTCAAACTAGCTGCTGTTCATTAATTTAATGTCAGGATCCAAAAACACGAAGCACCAGCTGATCAGTGCGGCTCTATGATAGGATATAATATTTTATATCATATTATATAATATACTATAACAGAATATACTATTAAATAATGTCATAATATAATAAATCACAATACATATTATATTACATTATAATGTATTTTGTTCCATTATACTATATCATGAAATAATATATTATAATAAATTGATATAACATATTATACCACAGCGCACTGTTTACGTACAAACATCCCGTGACCTCCTCACTTGGCGGCTGCGTTGCCGTGGGCAACCGGCTGCTGCTGCTGCGCCGGCTGCTGCTCGGCGAGCGCCTGCTGCAGCCGGCTGCGCTTCCTGGAGTAATGCTGCCAGTGCAGCAGCTGCTGCTCGTCAATGAACTTGGTGCACTGAGCGTTCACCAGCTCCTTCCGGAAGTGTTCGTACTGCAGCAGCTCCAGCATGTGCAGGCAGTGAGGGTACCTGAGGAGGAGGAAGAAGAAGAGGAGGAGGAGGAGGAGCAAAAAGAGGAGGAGGAGGAAGAAGAAGAAGAAGAGCAAGAGGAAGAAGAAAAGGGAGGAAGAGGAGGAGCAAGAGGAGGAAGAAGAAGAAAAGGGAGGAAGAGGAAGAAGAGGAGGAGCAAAAAGAGGAGGAGGAAGAAGAAAAGGGAGGAAGAGGAAGAAGAGGAGGAGCAAAAAGAGGAGGAGGAAGAAGAAGAAGAAGAAGAGGAGGAAAAAGAAGGAGGTGGAGGAAGAAGAAGAAGAAGAGGAGGAACAAGAGGAAGAGGAGGAAGAAGAAGAAAAGGGAGGAAGAGGAGGAGCAAAAAGAGGAGGAAGAAGAGGAGGAGCAAGAGGTGGAAGAGGAGGAAGAAGAAGAAGAAGAAGAAGAGCAAGAGCAGGAGGAGGAGGAGGAAGAAGAAGAAAAGGGAGGAAGAGGAGGAAGAAGAAGAGGAGGATGAAGAAGAAGAAGAGGAAAAAGAAGAGGAGGTGGAGGAAGAAGAAGAGGGAGGAAGAGGAGGAGCATGAAGAAGAAGAAGAGGATGTGACGGTAAAAATCTGTTATTTTGTGAACTGGTTCAAGGGCAGAGCAACAGGGAGGAAGGAGGAGGACAGAAGTCCACATGCCTCATCCAAACCAACACACTCTGTTCTTTGTTCCTCTCTACTCTATCCAAGACATTCACACTGTTTCTTGGTTTGTCATCATAGTGGGGCCCTGGAGGGGGGGGCATGTGCTTGTATAAATCACCATGTAATACAATGTATGAAGGAAGAGAGACGTGGCTGTTGAACCTTTTCCAGCTTGTAAGCTTGAATAAACAAAGACAACTTTGATTCTTTGGAGACTGTTTGTTGCATTTTGTTTACATTGTTGTTTGTTGAATATTTGAACCACAACTCTCCTCCTGATCAAACATAGACATCTTCCACCACAACTTGTGTCAGAAGTGAGATCGTTTGAAGCTCCATCAGGACTCCGAGGTCGTCCGGGTTGGGGTCCCTTCAGGATACACCAAAACTGATTCTGCCCCATAGCTCATTAGACGAGGAGAGGGGGGGCGGCTTCCAGAGAGACCTGATCGACTTCACAACGATCCAAAACAAAGAAGTCATTTCTTCAATCCGGGTAAGAAGTTGATATTCTAAATTTCTAATTGATTTTAATGCAAACAGGAGAAATTAATTTAGTAATTAGGGTCTCTAATGATGATAATTTGTCTTAACCGGATACTTAAAACGTGTATTGATCAATAAAATAAGTGTAACAGGTTTCTGGTCCATCATCATCCACATTTCTTTTTACTTGGAAGATAGAAATGATTGATACGTTATCGTATTTAATCACGACCTTGACCGACAAGGAAGATAGGAATGATTGTTTAATCACGACCTTGACCATAGAAGATAGGAACAATTTACGAACTAACGATTGCATTCAGACAAAACTCTGAAATCGTATAATTGCGACCTTGACCTACATAAACGATAAAGACCAGTAGCAGCAGCACCAACAGCAGCACCAGCACCAGTAGCACCAGCAGCACCAACAGCAGCACCAGCAGCACCAACAGCAGCAGCACCAACAGCACCAGTAGCAGCACCAGTATATGATCTGAGACACAGACCTCCGAAAGAAGAAGTGCCCTCAACGCTGTGCCAAAGGCACTGAAGGACATCCCCCTCCCCCTCCCCCTGCTCCCCAAACAACACTTTATTTATACACAAAAGAAGCCTTCAACAACTGGAGAGGACGGAGACGTGGAAGATGTAACTTTAACAGCACACAACATACATCCTCAAATGTATGTTTCAACTGTGAAAAAGATGGACACTGGGCAAGAGACTGTCGCCTACCGGACAAACGCCAGGAGAACAATCATGATGGCAATGATGGTCGAGACAGCAGGAACCAATACCATGGTTCAGACTGACTTCAAGGAGGGGGGGGGGTGTGCACGTGGGGAGGAGACGACCTCCGCTCCGCCAACTCGTCATGATAAGGGAAGTCACACACACACACACACACACACACACACACACACACACACACACACACACACACACACACACACACACACACACACACACACACACACACACACACACACACACACACACACACACACACACACACACACACACACACACACACACACACACACACACACACACACACACACACACACACACACACACACACACACACACACACACACACACACACACACACCATTTTCCTAATCAAAAGTTGAGAGGCAGACATGTTTACTCTCAAGGGGCTTCAGGGTTAACAGTTGTTGAAAACTTCACCACACGAGTACACACACTGACTCAACTGAACCGGACATAAGACGAAACATTCATTTCTGTTGTCCTCGCTCTGTCCCATTAATCTCATGTGTTCTTTTGGCATCAGCCTCATCTCTACTCCCACAGGATTGCGGGTAGTAAGACAAAGAAAAGTCCCTCAGATGGTGAAATCAACCCTTTGTGATCCTCTGTTGGTGTACCAGTGGTGGATCCCCGTTGATGCACGCCTGTCTCGTCTGACTGCAGGACGCGTCCAGGCTGGAGCACAGTGCATGTGTCACATGAGCCAGATACATCATATGAACAGTTGTTTCTGCAGGATTTAAATGATTACATTCAGTGTTCTACACTGTTTTGGTCTACATTTAAATCTGCTGGTTCTGTTTCTCTCACCTCCTCACAGCAGCCCCTCTTCCAGGTGCCTGGTTCCTTCCCACACATCTCCTTGTCCAAAGCCACGGTGGACCAGTGGAGAGACTTGGGTCCTTTTGACCCAACCATCATGCGCTCTCATTCGACAGGCTTCTTTAAACAACCATTTGCATTTTCCACACCTTACCACATTACCTTCGCATAAATATGACGTGGGACTCATCAAAAACTGCCAACCTGTGGTCATCACACCTCGCTCAGACTTCCGTCCACATAAACATCAATACCCACTGCGCCAAGAGGCCATTGACGGTATTACACCAGTGTTCAACTCCCTCTTACAGGCCGGGGTCATTGTTCCATGTCCTGACTCTCCGGTAAGAACACCTATTGTTCCTGTT
This sequence comes from Cyclopterus lumpus, assembly GCF_009769545.1. Lineage (NCBI taxonomy): Eukaryota > Metazoa > Chordata > Actinopteri > Perciformes > Cyclopteridae > Cyclopterus > Cyclopterus lumpus. The sequence goes on along the minus strand of NC_046979.1, from coordinate 1,003,646 downwards.
AAAAAGATCAGAGATGCAGACAAACCAACAGAGTGGCGCTTTGTGCAGGACCTCAAAGCAGTTAATGCAGCCGTCCACGCACGAGCCCCAAATGTCCCCAACCCATACACCATTATGGTACAGGTTCCACCTGATTCTCAATGGTTTTCGGTGGTTGATCTCTCAAATGCGTTTTCAGTGTCCCAGTGGACAAAGACAGTCAGTTCTGGTTCGCACTTAATTTTAATGGCAAGCCATACACTTTCACTTGTTTATGTCAGGGCTACACAGAATCACCTACTATTCACAACGAAGCACTAAAGCTTAGAGAGCCTCACTCTGTCTCCAGGGTCCGCTCTTCTGCTATATGTTGACGATTGTCTCATTGCAGCTCCAACACAACAACAACGCCAGCAGGACACACTCAAACTTCTTAAACATCTTGCAGCAGAAGGACATAAAGCCAGCTTATCTAAACTACATTTCCTAGGTCATGACATTTCCGGTAAAGGCAAAACACTCTCGCCAAAACGCATTGCCTCAATTGTGACACTTCCAAAACCTCAAACAAAGAACAAATGATGTCATTTTTAGGGATGTGTTCTTACTGTCGTTCATTTATTCCAAATTACTCTCGGCTTGAACAACCTCTCTCTGCATTGATACACAAAATCCAGTGGCTCCCAGCAGCCTCAAAAGCTTTCACAGACATGAAATGCGCCTTACAGACTCCACCCACTGTCGGTCTGCCTGATCCAAAAAAGACGTTCACTCAAACATGAACGCTCCAGCTGTATGACATCGGTACTCTTACAGCCTCGTGGTGTCTCCGCGCAGTGGCTTCTGCAGAAAGGGCTCTTATAGCCTCTCGTGACATGGTGGGCTACGCTCCACTAACTTTACTAGTTACACACTCGGTTTCGTTAATTCTCCTAGAACAGAAATCGTCTCACCTTTCTGCAGCACGTTACTACGTTATCACACACGTCTCCTCGACATGCCTAATGTCACGGTTAGACGCTGCAGTGTTCTTAATCCTGCACCTCTACTCCCCATCCTGAGGACGGAGGGGAGCATAACTGTTGAGCTCCAAGCTCAGTGCACTCCTCTACTCAACAGTGACTGGGTAATGCATGTTGACGGATCTGCTTCACGGGATCCCTTGACTGGTACTAATCTTGTGGGTTTCTCTGTTGTTTCAGACTCAGCTGTTCTGTCACCTCTCAGCCCAAGCAGCAGAGCTAATCGCACTCACAGAAGCTCGTAAACAGGCAAAGGGTAAAACTGCAACCATTCACACAGATTCCAGACACGCTTTTGGCGCATTGTGGAAACACAGAAATGTCCTTAAATCAGATGGCAGACCAGTGCTACATCACACACTGATAGCAGAACTATTGGACGCAATTTTGTTGCCCAGAGCTATTGCTGTTTGCAAATGTAGAGCGCACACATCAAACACGACATCTCAAAGGGAAATGAGCGTGCAGATTTAGCTGCAAAAGCTGCTGCTAGACGTCTTCTCCCCAAACCTGTTTGTGTCATGGTCTCACTGCCCTCCTCTCTTACAGCCATGCAGTCACTCTACTTCGGATGAGAGACGCCTCTGGTCCTCCTCCAACTCCACTCACTGACGGTACTTGGTATGGTCCGAACGGTAACCCTTGTTTACCTAAACATTTCTTCCCACATTATGCGAAATTGACACATGGGTTAGACCGTGTGTCAAAAGGGGGAATGTTAAGTATCATGGATGCAACATGGTTCACAAAGAGCTTTGCAGCTTACGCACAAACATTTAGTCAAGCATGCATTACATGACACACAATGTCGGTCGCCCAGTGCCAGTATCACATCCACCACCTACAAGGCCATTTGAACATGTAATGATGGACTTAAGGTAAGAAACACTGTCTAGTGAAGGTAGACATGTGGTCCAAATGGGTTGAAGTGTTCCCGTCCAGCAAACAGACAGCGGCCACTGTAGCAAAGGCACCGATTTCAGAAATCATTCCTCGCTGGGGAATCCCAACTAAGATTTCCAGTGACACTGGTTCACACAGAATTGAGTGCATACATTGACTTAAAGACACACTGTGCATACCATCCTGCCAGTGGAGGAGCGGTGGAGAGAGAGAACGGAACACTGAAAACAAAATGAGCCAAGTGTTGCCCAGACAGGATTATCCTGGACCAAAGCGCTGCCTTTGGTTCTGATGTACATGAGGAAACGAACACGCAGCAACTCGAGTCCATTCAAAATCCTTTTTGCAGTTCCTCCCCACATTGGTGTGGAAGCTCCAGGAGCACCACTCCCTTCTACTACACTGTGTGAAGATGACATGCTGACCTATTGCACCTCTCTTCCACTTTGTCTGACATAAGGAAACAGGTTGTAGCGGCGCTTCCCAAGGAAGCTCTGGGTCCGCTGCATAAACTACAGCCTGCTGACTTCGTGGTGGTGAAAGACTTCAGAAAGATAAGCGGTGGCAAGGCCCATTCCAGATCCTGTTGGTGACCCACACAGCAGTTAAAGTGGCAGAACGAGCCACCTGGATACACGCCACCCACTGCAAACACGGCTCCAGCTGAACCAACACAGCTCCTCACTAAAAGAGCAAAAGACTCTGTGACCGACAGACTTTCATAGTTCTGTGTCACCAACAGCCGACGCGGCTGACGGCTGTCGGCTGCAACAAGTGGATAGCCACCACCAACGAGGGAGCTACCCATTCAGCTCCACACCCACAAATACACATATAGTCACACACACGTAAAGAGTATACAGTGTCTGACCGTTTTCTGTGGATAAACCAGTTGCTCGGGTGAATTCCATACAAACTGGTTGGCTGTAAACACCATTTAAAAAATCATGCCTGAAACACGACGTCCATGGAGTCCACTCATTTGGGGAACATTAACTGTTATTTGTGTTCATTAGTCTCGTGAAAACATATTTTTGGCAATATTGTATGATTATAGAGTAATCAAAAGAGCGGAATGTGACGGTAAAAATCTGTTATTTTGTGAACTGGTTCAAGGGCAGAGCAACAGGGAGGAAGGAGGAGGACAGAAGTCCACATGCCTCATCCAAACCAACACACTCTGTTCTTTGTTCCTCTCTACTCTATCCAAGACATTCACACTGTTTCTTGGTTTGTCATCATAGTGGGGCCCTGGAGGGGGGGGCATGTGCTTGTATAAATCACCATGTAATACAATGTATGAAGGAAGAGAGACGTGGCTGTTGAACCTTTTCCAGCTTGTAAGCTTGAATAAACAAGATGAGCAAGAAGAAGAAGAGGAGGAGCAGGAGGAAGAAGAAGAAGAGGAGCAGGAGGAAGAAGAAGAAGAGGAGCAGGAGGAAGAAGGAGGAGCAAGAAGAAGAAGAAGAAGAAGAAGAGGAGGAGCAGGAGGAAGAAGAAGAAGAGGAGGAGGGGGAAGAGGAGGAAGAAGAAGAAGAGGAGGAGCAAAAAGAGGAGGAGGAAGAAGAAGAAGAGGAGGTGGAGGAAGAAGAAGAAGAGGAGGAGCAAGAGGTGGAAGAGGAAGAGGAGGAGCAGGAGGAAGAAGAAGAGGAGGAGGAGGAAGAGGAAGAAGAAGAAGAAGGAAGATGAAGAAGAGGAGCAAGAAGAAGAAGAAGAGGAGGAGCATGAGGAAGAGGAGGAAGAAGAGCAAGAGGAGCAAGAAGAAGAAGAGGAGGAGCAGGAGGAAGAGGAGGAAGAAGAAGAAGAGGAAGGAAGAGGAAGAGCAAGAGGAGGAAGAAGAAGAAAAGGTAGGAAGAGGAGGAGCAAGAGGAGGAGGAGGAAGAAGAGGAGGAAGTGGAGGAGCAAGAGGAGGAAGAAGAGGAGGAAGAAGAAGAAGAAGAAGAAGAAGAGGAGCAAGAGGAGGAGCAGGAAGATGAAGAAGAGGAGGAAGTGGAGGAGCAAGAGGAGGAGCAGGAAGATGAAGAAGAGGAGCAAGAAGAAGAAGAGGAGGAGCAGGAGGAAGAAGAAGAAGAAGAAGAAGAAGAAGAAGAGGAGGAGCTTGAGGAAGAGGAGGAAGAAGAAGAGCAAGAGGAGCAAGAAGAAGAAGAGGAGGAGCATGAGGAAGAGGAGGAGCGTCAGGGTTACTGCAGCTTTAAGTTCTCCTGGTTTACGTGAAACTACTCAGTCTGCCAGTAAAACCAGCATGTTCTAATGAACCCTGGTCCCCTTACCCACAATCCTTTGCAAGGTGTCGTGAGGAAGGAACGTACGCGTCATAAAGGACATTTAGTTTTACGAGCCTTAGAAACAGGAAGTCTTGCAAATCTTCAATCTTTGTTGGGGACTATTTTCAGCGGCGGATGAATCCACATCATCTAGTATTTATATGTGTGGTTGAGTCAGAATAAACCATGTGATGATGATGATGATGATGATGATGATGATGGTGATGGTGTTTAAAGACATCAGGAAGCTTGTTAATTGAGAAGTTCATTGCTGGACTGTGATTGGTTGACAGCATCAAGGCCCTAACTTCCCCTCTGAGAGACCAATACAGGATAATAATAACAACAACAACAACAATCTTACTTGAGGAACTTGGCGTACTCGGGCTCCTTCCAGTACAGGAGGTACTTCAGGTAGTTAATGAAGGGCCTCTCCCTCAGGAAGCCTCTCTGAGCCAGAACTGGAGACACAAAGAAACTTCACCATCATCTTCATCATCACCATCTTCACCACCATCATCTTCATCACCATCATGGGGCCACTCACAGTTCAGGTAGTTGGGGTTGGCCAGACACTGGATGAACTCGAGCTCCGACTGGAAACGGTTCCTGGCCTGCTCCTCTGGACCACCACAACAACAACAACAACAATTGTCCATAATTGGGCGTATCAATATTCTGGAGGTGAACATTCTTTAACTTCTTGTACCTTTCTAACCGTCCCACTGGCTCCTCCTCCTTTATTTACTCAAACAAAACCTTGATTTTGTAATTGCGTTTGGAACGAGAGACGCTCCAGACGCCCATGTGACCGAGGGGGGTTAAGACTCCCTCTTATTATGGGCTGGCCAACCACCAGTCCGCTGCACTGGATAAGGATGGAGAAACCCTCTCATATCTCTACTCGGCACTCAAAGCCCTGAGTTAGGAATACGCTGAGCGGCCCGGCGTTACGTTATCTTGGGGAGAGACTCTCTATCCCAAGAACCTTTACGTACTAACGACCCTGGTTTTAAGTTATGGGCAGACAGAGGTATCGGAGAGATTTCAGACGTCTACGATTATGAAACTCTTGATGAGATCAAGCATCTCCAGATAAGAAGCTTCTTAATAAAGACACAGCACTCACACATCTCCGCTCTCTAAAGTCTTTAGAGAAGATATCTCTAAACCAGCATGGATCAGCTGGTCTCAAAGGTTTATCAGACTATCATTGCTGCAGCAAAATGAGATAACAAAAGGCCTCAGCTCAATGAAGTCATCTCTGTAGAAGATTGACATCATGTCTACAGTCAATGAACTCAAGGTTCAAGCTCCTCCAGTAGGAATGATGATGAGAACATGCATCACTCCAGAGTTACTGCGCCACATTTACCCCAATGCACCGGATACATGAGCTAAATGTGGTATTCATAAAGGTAGCTTGAGCTAAATGTGGTATTCATAAAGGTAGCTTGAGCTAAATGTGGTATTCATAAAGGTAGCTTGAGCTAAATGTGGTATTCATAAAGGTAGCTTGAGCTAAATGTGGTATTCATAAAGGTAGCTTGAGCTAAATGTGGTATTTATAAAGGTAGCTTGTGCTAAATGTGGTATTTATAAAGGTAGCTTGAGCTAAATGTGGTATTTATAAAGGTAGCTTGAGCTAAATGTGGTATTCATAAAGGTAGCTTGAGCTAAATGTGGTATTCATAAAGGTAGCTTGAGCTAAATGTGGTATTTATAAAAGTAGCTTGAGCTAAATGTGGTATTTATAAAGGTAGCTTGTGCTAAATGTGGTATTCATAAAGGTAGCTTGAGCTAAATGTGGTATTCATAAAGGTAGCTTGAGCTAAATGTGGTATTTATAAAGGTAGCTTGAGCTAAATGTGGTATTCATAAAGGTAGCTTGAGCTAAATGTGGTATTCATAAAGGTAGCTTGAGCTAAATGTGGTATTTATAAAAGTAGCTTGAGCTAAATGTGGTATTTATAAAGGTAGCTTGTGCTAAATGTGGTATTTATAAAGGTAGCTTAAGCTAAATGTGGTATTTATAAAGGTAGCTTAAGCTAAATGTGGTATTTATAAAAGTAGCTTAAGCTAAATGTGGTATTTATAAAGGTAGCTTAAGCTAAATGTGGTATTTATAAAGGTAGCTTGAGCTAAATGTGGAGATGTGTGTGGTCTGTGTGTGGGTTCTGTGTGTTGGTTCTGTGTGTGTGGGTTCTGTGTGTGTGGGTTCTGTGTGTGTGGGTTCTGTGTGTGTGAGTTCTGTGTGTGGGTTCTGTGTGTGGGGTCTGTGTGTGTGGGTTCTGTGTGTGGGTTCTGTGTGTGTGGGTTCTGTGTGTGGGGTCTGTGTGTGGGTTCTGTGTGTGGGATCTGTGTGTAGGTTCTGTGTGTGGGATGTGTGTGTGGGTTCTGTGTGGGGTATGTGTGTGTGGGTTCTGTGTGTGGGGTCTGTGTGTGGGGTCTGTGTGTGTGGGTTCTGTGTGTGGGGTCTGTGTGTGTGGGGTCTGTGTGTGGGGTCTGTGTGTGGGGTCTGTGTGTGGGTTCTGTGTGTGGGTTCTGTGTGTAGGTTCTGTGTGTGGGATGTGTGTGTGGGTTCTGTGTGGGGTATGTGTGTGGGATCTGTGTGTGGGATCTGTGTGTGGGTTCTGTGCGTGGGTTCTGTGTGTGTGGGTTCTGTGTGTGGGGTCTGTGTGTGTGGGGTCTGTGTGTGGGGTCTGTGTGTGTGGGGTCTGTGTGTGTGGGTTATGTGTGTGTGGGTTCTGTGTGTGTGGGTTCTGTGTGTGGGATTTGTGTGTGGGTTCTGTGTGTGTGGGTTCTGTGTGTGGGGTCTGTGTGTGGGTTCTGTGTGTGGGTTCTGTGTGTGTGGGTTCTGTGTGTGGATTCTGTGTGTGTGGGTTCTGTGTGTGTGAGTTCTGTGTGTGGGTTCTGTGTGTGGGTTCTGTGTGTGGGGTCTGTGTGTGTGGGTTCTGTGTGTGGGTTCTGTGTGTGTGGGTTCTGTGTGTGGGTTCTGTGTGTGTGGGGTCTGTGTGTGGGGTCTGTGTGTGTGGGGTCTGTGTGTGGGGTCTGTGTGTGGGTTCTGTGTGGGGTCTGTGTGTAGGTTCTGTGTGTGGGTTCTGTGTGGGGTCTGTGTGTGGGTTCTGTGTGTGGGGTCTGTGTGTAGGTTCTGTGTGTGGGATGTGTGTGTGGGTTCTGTGTGTGGGATCTGTGTGTGGGATCTGTGTGTGGGTTCTGTGCGTGGGTTCTGTGTGTGTGGGTTCTGTGTGTGGGGTCTGTGTGTGGGATCTGTGTGTGGGGTCTGTGTGTGTGGGTTCTGTGTGTGGGGTCTGTGTGTGGGTTCTGTGTGTGGGTTCTCTGTGTGGGGTCTGTGTGTGTGGGTTCTGTGTGTGGGATCTGTGTGTGGGTTCTCTGTGTGGAGTCTGTGTGTGGGATCTGTGTGTGGGTTCTCTGTGTGGGGTCTGTGTGTGGGTTCTCTGTGTGGGTTCTCTGTGTGGGTTCTCTGTGTGTGGGGTCTGTGTGTGGGGTCTGTGTGGGATGTGTGTGTGGGGTCTGTGTGTGGGTTCTGTGTGTGGGGGTTCTGTGTGGGGGGTCTGTGTGGGATGTGTGTGGGTTCTGTGTGTGGGGTTTGTGTGGGATGTGTGTGGGGGGTCTGTGTGTGGGGTCTGTGTGTGGGGTCTGTGTGGGGTCTGTGTGGGTTCTGTGTGTGGGGTCTGTGTGTGGGGTCTGTGTGGGTTCTGTGTGTAGGTTCTGTGTGTGGGGTCTGTGTGGGTTCTGTGTGTGGGGTCTGTGTGTAGGTTCTGTGTGTGGGGTCTGTGTGGGTTCTGTGTGTGGGGTCTGTGTGTGGGGTCTGTGTGTGGGGGTTCTGTGTGTGTGGGTTCTGTGTGTGTGGGTCTGTGTGTAGGTTCTGTGTGTGGGGTCTGTGTGTAGGTTCTGTGTGTGGGGTCTGTGTGGGTTCTGTGTGTGGGGTCTGTGTGTGTGGGTTCTGTGTGTGGGTTCTGTGTGTGGGGTCTGTGTGTAGGTTCTGTGTGTAGGGTCTGTGTGGGTTCTGTGTGTGTGGGTTCTGTGTGTGGGGTCTGTGTGTAGGTTCTGTGTGTAGGGTCTGTGTGGGTTCTGTGTAGGTTCTGTGTGTAGGTTCGCAGCGCGGTGTTCCGGTTTAAGAAGCGACCGTGTTAACTGGAGACTTTGACCCAACGCGTCCGTTGTCGTAGTTACAGACAGCTGTTGGAAGAGACACGTAGCTGCCCTCGTGGATGCCGCATTGTTTAATTCGTATAGTAAATATTATTAATGTTCATGAGAGGAGTTGACACGTCATGACAAAAGTAAAGCAAGCTGCATTCACGAGGACCGCTATACGAGAAGTCTCCAGTTAACAGGGTCGCCTGTTAAACCGTAACACCGGAAGTCAGTGAAACTCTTAAACTCAATACGCGAGTGAACTGAACGTGTTTAAACGTCCTCGTGACGCTCATAAACACACCTGACGCTCATAAACACACCTGACGCCGGTAAACAAGAGTCTCCTAAACGGCTCGAAGCACTCACGTAGTTCGGAAAAAAAGAGCAAATTAGAGAAAAACCTCTATTAAATACAGTCGGCCACAAACCTGTTTCCATGACGGCGGCCGAGGCGGACCGTAAACCAGCAGCAAGTGATGTGAACTTCTGCACTAGAACACGAACGAATGAACCTCTGAAGCCTCTTTGTTGCTTTTTTAATAGCCGAGCAGTAAAATGCCGGAAAGCAATCCTCTTTCTTTCGATATTTTACGGCGGTTTACGGCAGCTGCTAATCGCGTCGTTGCCACTAGAGGGAGACATTTGACAACAATAGTTCACACATTAAACGGGTTTAAAGGACTTTAACATATATCTAATATTAATGTGTTCTATCTGATGTTTCTGGATTCATTAATATTACTGCTTTGAACTCTTTTATATCTTGCTTTTCAAAGAGTTTATTTAGCTGAAGGAGTTTCTTATCACATAAATTAAATTGAAGCATTATTGCAGCTTTATCCACACAATTAATATGTTGTCACAAATAAATGTTTTTATTAACACCAAATAAAACTGTTAGCAAATAGATAGTACACAACGTGGTATTATAAAGTATGTACAGTTCAGATTCACTCTCACATGTTGCTAAATAACTAAATATACAAAGCATACAGTATATCTTCTATTTTCTTAAAATAATTCCAATTCAAAGGTTGTTGCAGAACAGGAAACAACATCTGGAAATAATGTCACCACCAATGAACAAATAATATTAATATTAAATCATATCAATCATCAATTATTAGTTTTAATCATCATTACTATTATAAACCTTTTCAAGGTTTACCTACATGTTTCTAGTTTAAAAAAACAACTCAGATATTATTTTATTTTGTTTTTTTTAATTTGATTATTTCTATAAATATTTATATTTCATTTCTATTTTTGTTTCAATTTTTATTTCTATTTTTCTTGTTTTAAAATCATATTTTAATGTTATTTTATTATATATATATATATTTTTTATATTTATATTACATTTTCCGTGTTTCAAGAATTTAGTATAATTGTTTCACAGCATTGATTCCATATTGAACATCTATCGGTTTGGACACCGATATTCACAAATGTTTCAAAATAAAAGTATTTAAGCAGCTCAGAAAACATAATCCAGAAAACATAAATTCAGAGCTTTTAGTTTGAAACACCTGCTTGATATTAGTTTAATAATTAATAAAACAAATCTAAAGTAGAATTGAACTGAATTAATTAGATAAAAAGACATCACTTACATCACTTTTTTATGACTTGGCCACATCGGTAATATTTAAATATCAATAAGTTGAGACTTTAGTTCCCATTATATAGCAGTAAAGGCTGCTAACCAGATATATAGCATAGCTAACCAGAACCAGAACCAGAACCAGAACCAGAACCGGCAGTCAAAAGCCGAGGTATAAAAACCTTTTGAGCCCTGAAAGCGAAGTCGAGGCGGCGGCTCGTCGTCCGTCGCTACGCGGGCGCCGTGGCGTTCGCCCACGAGGGGAAGGAGTCCAGGCCGAAGATGACGTAACCCCAGCTGTTGATGGCCAGACTGATGCAGCAGATCCCGATGACGTTCATCACCACGCCGGTTTTAGCCTGCAGGGGGCGCAGAGGAGGCGGAACCGTTACCACAAGTTGAAGATGAAACCTCTGCAACCAGCGAGCAGGAAGTGACCATATGTGGACGGAGGAGGACGGACCTAGAGAAAGCATAGACTTCTATACAACCAGTCGCCCCCTGGTGGTCAGGAGAGAGAATGCAGCTTTAACACATGAAGCATAGACTTCTATACAACCAGTCGCCCCCTGGTGGTCAGGAGAGAGAATGCAGCTTTAACACATGAAGCATAGACTTCTATACAACCAGAGGAGTCGCCACCTGGTGGTCATGAGAGAGAATGCAGCTTTAACACATGAAGCATAGACTTCTATACAACCAGAGGAGACGCCCCCTGGTGGTCAGGAGAGAGAATGCAGCTTTAACAAATGAAGCATAGACTTCTATACAACCAGAGGAGTCGCCTCTCACCATGTCGGACACTTTGAGGAAACCGTAGGAGAAAGCGATGGCGTTGGGGGGCGTGGCCACCGGCAGCATGAAGGCGAAGGAGGCGCTGAGGGTGCACGGGATCATCACGTACAGCGGGTTCAGCCCGATGGACTGGGACTGTAAAACATTAAAATACAGCCGACAAACGAGCAGAAATACGACAAAAGTTGAAAGTTATTGAAAGAAAATCGATTTATAAAATGTGATTTTCTCACATTACTGAGCGAATAATACTTGTTCTGTTTATATTTTTAAAACAAACACTCATTCACTCAAGTTCACTTCAACATGCTGAAGGCTCTAGAACATCTATCGTACAACTGTTTCATTTTTACCTCTTTACGTAAGATTTCATTAAACATAGTTTTCTTTTTAGACAATGTACCAAAAGACTCTTA
>NC_046979.1:952500-990000 GCF_009769545.1 Cyclopterus lumpus | reverse complement strand
GTTACCTGTATGTGTTACCTGTATGTGTTACCTGTGTATGTGTTACCTGTGTATGTGTAACCTGTATGTGTTACCTGTGTGTGTGTTACCTGTATGTGTTACCTGTGTGTGTTACCTGTGTATGTGTTACCTGTGTGTGTTACCTGTGTGTGTGTTACCTGTATGTGTTACCTGTGTGTGTTACCTGTGTATGTGTTACCTGTGTATGTGTTACCTGTGTGTGTTACCTATGTGTGTTACCTGTATGTGTTACCTGTATGTGTTACCTGTATGTGTTACCTGTATGTGTTACCTGTGTATGTTACCTGTATGTGTTACCTGTATGTGTTACCTGTGTGTGTTACCTGTATGTGTTACCTGTATGTGTTACCTGTATGTGTTACCTGTATGTGTTACCTGTATGTGTTACCTGTGTATGTTACCTGTGTAGGTTACCTGTATGTGTTACCTGTATGTGTTACCTGTGTGTGTTACCTGTATGTGTTACCTGTATGTGTTACCTGTGTATGTGTTACCTGTGTGTGTTACCTGTATGTGTTACCTGTGTGTGTTACCTGTATGTGTTACCTGTATGTGTTACCTGTGTATGTGTTACCTGTGTATGTTACCTGTATGTGTTACCTGTATGTGTTACCTGTATGTGTTACCTGTGTGTGTGTTACCTGTGTGTGTTACCTGTGTATGTGTTACCTGTGTGTGTTACCTATGTGTGTTACCTGTATGTGTTACCTGTATGTGTTACCTGTGTGTGTTACCTGTGTGTGTTACCTGTATGTGTTACCTGTATGTGTTACCTGTGTGTGTTACCTGTATGTGTTACCTGTATGTGTTACCTGTGTGTGTTACCTGTGTATGTGTTACCTGTGTATGTGTTACCTGTGTATGTGTTACCTGTGTGTGTTACCTGTGTGTGTTTCCTGTATGTGTTTCCTGTATGTGTTACCTGTGTGTGTTACCTGTGTGTGTTACCTGTATGTGTTACCTGTATGTGTTTCCTGTGTGTGTTACCTGTATGTGTTACCTGTGTGTGTTACCTGTGTATGTGTTACCTGTGTATGTGTTACCTGTATGTGTTACCTGTGTATGTGTTACCTGTGTATGTGTTACCTGTGTGTGTTACCTGTGTGTGTTACCTGTATGTGTTACCTGTATGTGTTACCTGTGTGTGTTACCTGTATGTGTTACCTGTGTATGTGTTACCTGTATGTGTTACCTGTGTGTGTGTTACCTGTGTGTGTTACCTGTGTGTGTTACCTGTATGTGTTACCTGTATGTGTTACCTGTGTGTGTTACCTGTATGTGTTACATGTGTGTGTGTTACCTGTGTGTGTTACCTGTGTATGTGTTACCTGTGTATGTTACCTGTATGTGTTACCTGTATGTGTTACCTGTGTATGTTACCTGTATGTGTTACCTGTATGTGTTACCTGTGTATGTGTTACCTGTGTGGGTTACCTGTATGTGTTACCTGTGTATGTTACCTGTATGTGTTACCTGTGTATGTTACATGTATGTGTTACCTGTGTGTGTTACCTGTGTATGTTACCTGTATGTGTTACCTGTGTATGTGTTACCTGTATGTGTTACCTGTGTGTGTGTTACCTGTGTGTGTTACCTGTTTGTTACCTGTGTGTTAACTGTGTGTTACCTGTGTGTTATCTGTGTGTGTTACCTGTGTGTGTTACCTGTGTGTGTTACCTGTATGTGTTACCTGTGTGTGTTACCTGTGTGTGTTACCTGTGTGTGTTACCTGTATGTGTTACCTGTGTGTGTTACCTGTGTGTGTTACCTGTGTGTGTTACCTGTGTGTGTTTCCTGTATGTGTTTCCTGTATGTGTTACCTGTGTGTGTTACCTGTGTGTGTTACCTGTATGTGTTACCTGTATGTGTTACCTGTGTGTGTTACCTGTGTGTGTTACCTGTATGTGTTACCTGTGTGTGTTACCTGTGTATGTGTTACCTGTATGTGTTACCTGTGTGTGTGTTACCTGTGTATGTGTTACCTGTGTGTGTTACCTGTGTGTGTTACCTGTATGTGTTACCTGTATGTGTTACCTGTGTGTGTTACCTGTATGTGTTACCTGTGTATGTGTTACCTGTATGTGTTACCTGTGTGTGTGTTACCTGTGTGTGTTACCTGTGTGTGTTACCTGTATGTGTTACCTGTATGTGTTACCTGTGTGTGTTACCTGTATGTGTTACATGTGTGTGTGTTACCTGTGTGTGTTACCTGTGTATGTGTTACCTGTGTATGTTACCTGTATGTGTTACCTGTATGTGTTACCTGTGTATGTTACCTGTGTATGTTACCTGTATGTGTTACCTGTGTATGTGTTACCTGTGTGGGTTACCTGTATGTGTTACCTGTGTATGTTACCTGTATGTGTTACCTGTGTATGTTACATGTATGTGTTACCTGTGTGTGTTACCTGTGTATGTTACCTGTATGTGTTACCTGTATGTGTTACCTGTGTATGTGTTACCTGTATGTGTTACCTGTGTGTGTGTTACCTGTGTGTGTTACCTGTTTGTTACCTGTGTGTTAACTGTGTGTTACCTGTGTGTTATCTGTGTGTGTTACCTGTGTGTGTTACCTGTGTGTGTTACCTGTATGTGTTACCTGTGTGTGTTACCTGTGTGTGTTACCTGTGTATGTGTTACCTGTGTATGTTACCTGTATGTGTTACCTGTGTGTGTTACCTGTGTGTGTTACCTGTGTATGTGTTACCTGTGTATGTTACCTGTATGTGTTACCTGTATGTGTTACCTGTGTATGTTACCTGTATGTGTTACCTGTGTATGTGTTACCTGTGTGGGTTACCTGTATGTGTTACCTGTGTATGTTACCTGTATGTGTTACCTGTGTATGTGTTACCTATGTGGGTTACCTGTGTATGTTACCTGTGTGGGTTACCTGTGTATGTTACCTGTGTATGTGTTACCTGTGTATGTGTTACCTGTATGTGTTACCTGTGTGTGTTACCTGTATGTGTTACCTGTATGTGTTACCTGTGTGCGTGTTAGCTGTGTGTGTTACCTGTGTGTGTTACCTGTGTGTTACCTGTATGTGTTACCTGTATGTGTTACTTGTATGTGTTACCTGTATGTGTTACCTGTGTGTGTTACCTGTATGTGTTACCTGTGTGTTATCTGTGTGTGTTACCTGTGTGTGTTACCTGTATGTGTTACCTGTGTGTGTGTTAGCTGTGTGTGTTACCTGTGTGTGTTAACTGTGTGTTACCTGTATGTGTTACCTGTGTGTGTGTTACCTACGTGTGTTACCTGTGTGTGTGTTACCTATGTGTGTTACCTGTGTGTTACTTGTGTGTGTGTTACCTATGTGTGTTACTTGTGTGTGTGTTACCTGTGTGTGTGTTACCTGTGTGTTACTTGTGTGTGTGTTACCTATGTGTGTTACCTGTGTGTTACCTGTGTGTTACCTGTGTATGTTACCTATGTGTGTTACCTGTGTGTTACCTGTGTGTGTGTTACCTATGTGTGTTACCTGTGTGTTACCTGTGTCAGATCTCCTGAAGCAGAGCGGCGGCTCAGCAGGAAGAACAAACAGCAAAACAGCAACAAACAGAGCGACGGTCGCGTCAGTGACGAACCTGCAGAGATAATTAATTTATTAATTAATTAATTTACTTTCATCAGATCAACATCCAGCAGAAAACTTAATGTCAACAAATGTTGATTGAAGCTATTCTGTCGAATAAAATCCTCTTTAAGCCTCGAGACCTCGTGTGATGAAGTGACTTCTGGTGTTTCATCACAGCTGTGATATTGAGCTCAGGTGACCTCTGACCTCTCCACACTGTCTCACCGGGTCACATGATCCACAGACATCCAGATCCCGAACAGGTAGAGAACAGAGTACCTGAACAGGTAGAGAACAGAGAACCCAAACAGGTAGAGAACAGGGTACCTGAACAGGTAGAGAACAGAGTACCTGAACAGGTAGAGAACAGAGAACCTGAACAGGTAGAGAACAGAGTACCTGAACAGGTAGAGAACAGAGAACCCAAACAGGTAGAGAACAGGGTACCTGAACAGGTAGAGAACAGAGTACCTGAACAGGTAGAGAACAGAGAACCTGAACAGGTAGAGAACAGAGAACCCAAACAGGTAGAGAACAGAGTACCTGAACAGGTAGAGAACAGAGAACCCAAACAGGTAGAGAACAGGGTACCTGAACAGGTAGAGAACAGAGTACCTGAACATGTAGAGAACAGAGAACCCAAACAGGTAGAGAACAGGGTACCTGAACAGGTAGAGAACAGAGTACCTGAACAGGTAGAGAACAGAGAACCTGAACAGGTAGAGAACAGAGAACCCAAACAGGTAGAGAACAGAGTACCTGAACAGGTAGAGAACAGAGAACCCAAACAGGTAGAGAACAGGGTACCTGAACAGGTAGAGAACAGAGTACCTGAACAGGTAGAGAACAGAGAACCTGAACAGGTAGAGAACAGAGAACCCAAACAGGTAGAGAACAGAGTACCTGAACAGGTAGAGAACAGAGAACCCGAACAAGTAGAGAACAGAGTACCTGAACAGGTAGAGGACAGAGAACCTGAACAGGTAGAGAACAGAGTACCTGAACAGGTAGAGGACAGAGTACCTGAACAGGTAGAGGACAGAGAACCTGAACAGGTAGAGAACAGAGAACCCAAACAAGTAGAGGACAGAGTACCTGAACAGGTAGAGGACAGAGAACCTGAACAGGTAGAGAACAGAGAACCCGAACAAGTAGAGGACAGAGTACCTGAACAGGTAGAGAACAGATAACCTGACCAGGTAGAAAACAGAGAACCTGAACAGGTAGAGAACAGAGTACCTGAGCAGGTAGAATACAGAGAACCTGAACAGGTAGAGAACAGAGAACCGGAACAGGTAGAATACAGAGAACCTGAACAGGTAGAGAACAGAGAACCCGAACACGTAGAGAACAGAGTACCTGAACAGATAGAGGACAGAGAACCTGAACAGGTAGAGAACAGAGAACCCGAACAGGTAGAGAACATAGAACCTGAAAAGGTAGAGAACAGAGTACCCGAACAGGTAGAGAACAGAGTACCCGAACAGGTAGAGAACAGAGTACCCGAACAGGTGGAGAACAGAGTACCCAAACAGGTAGAGAACAGAGAACCCAAACAGGTAGAGAACAGAGAACCCGATTAGGTAGAGAACCGAGAACCCGATTAGGTAGAGAACAGAGAACCTGAACAGGTAGAGAACAGGGTACCTGAGCAGGTAGAGAACAGAGAACCTGAACAGGTAGAGAATAGAGAACCCGAACAGGTAGAGAACAGAGTACCTGAACAGGTAGAGAACAGAGTACCTGAACAGGTAGAGAACAGAGAACCCGAACAGGTAGAGAACAGAGTACCTGAACAGGTAGAGAACAGAGAACCTGAACAGGTAGAGAACAGAGAACCCAAACAGGTAGAGAACAGAGTACCTGAACAGGTAGAGAACAGAGAACCCGAACAAGTAGAGAACAGAGTACCTGAACAGGTAGAGGACAGAGAACCTGAACAGGTAGAGGACAGAGTACCTGAACAGGTAGAGGACAGAGAACCTGAACAGGTAGAGAACAGAGAACCCAAACAAGTAGAGGACAGAGTACCCGAACAGGTAGAGAACAGAGAACCCGATTAGGTAGAGAACCGAGAACCCGATTAGGTAGAGAACAGAGAACCTGAACAGGTAGAGAACAGAGTACCTGAGCAGGTAGAGAACAGAGAACCTGAACAGGTAGAGAATAGAGAACCCGAACAGGTAGAGAACAGAGTACCTGAACAGGTAGAGAACAGAGTACCTGAACAGGTAGAGAACAGAGTACCTGAACTGGTAGAGGACATAGAACCTGAACATGTAGAGAACAGAGTACCTGAACAGGTAGAGAACAGAGTACCTGAACAGGTAGAGAACAGAGAACCTGAACAGGTAGAGAACAGAGTACCTGAACATGTAGAGAACAGAGTACCTGAACAGGTAGAGAACAGAAAACCCGAACAGGTAGAGAACAGAAAACCCGAACAGGTAGAGAACAGAGTACCTGAACAGGTAGAGAACAGAGTACCTGAGCAGGTAGAATACAGAGAACCTGAACAGGTAGAGAACAGAGAACCTGAACAGGTAGAGAACAGAGTACCTGAACATGTAGAGAACAGAGTACCTGAACAGGTAGAGAACAGAGTACCTGAACAGGTAGAGAACAGAGTACCTGAACAGGTAGAGAACAGAGAACCTGAACAGGTAGAGAACAGAGAACCCAAACAGGTAGAGAACAGAGAACACGAACAGGTAGAGAACAGAGAACTCAAACAGGTAGAGAACAGAGAACACGAACAGGTAGAGAACAGAGAACCCGAACAAGTAGAGAACAGAGAACCTGAACAGGTAGAGAACAGAGAACCTGATCAGGTAGTGATCAATGAAACATGATCAATATGTTCTTCTGTTACAAGCTTAAATAAATAATAAATAATAAATAATAAATAATAAATAATAAATAATAAATAATAAATAATAAATAATAAATAATAAATAATAAATGATAAATGATAAATAATGAATAATGAATAATGAATAATGAATAATGAATAATAAATCATGAATCATAAATAATAAATATCCACTGACTGGAGGTGAAAGTTGAATTATTCAGTTGATTGACAGCAGGACGTCCGAGCGTCGCTATGAACCTGTAACCAGGAAACATGATGAAATCATCAGTTTGCACAACCTGCAGGTCCAAGGTGACATCTTGTGTTGTTGTGAGGGATTAACAGAGGTCATTGTTGGTGACTCAAACTAGATTAAACCGTTTGTGGTTTGATTTGATTTGGAAACAAATAAAATGTTTGTGTTGATTAAATGAACAAGTTGATAAATAAATAAAAAGAAAGAATGAGTGACTAAATAAGACTAAAACTCAGATGGACCTTTGATCTCAGCTGGAACTCTAAATAAATAAAATATATTTCTATGAGATTTAGTGATGACATGTTTCCGGGAACAAAGGTTAATAAATGTTTTTCTTTGATTAAAAAGGTTTTATCTGAATTTCAAAGGTTTATAAATGTTTTTCTTTGACGGTTCTGGAAAGTGAAATGATAGAAATTAAACCTTCTGTTTTTAAATTTGCTCTTTTGAGAAATGAAGTTTTGTCAATAGGACAAAAACATCTGCGAGGACACACAGATCAGAGGCTGTCTCTCCCATTATCACACACACACACACACACACACACAGACACACACACACACACACACACACACACACACACACACACACACACACGCGTGTGACCTCTCAAAGCGCTTTAACACTACATGACATAATTCACTCATTCACACACAGATGGGAGGGGCTAAGGTTCCATCTGTCCATCAGCAGTAACTAACATTCATACACACATTCACACAGCTAGGGGAGATATTTGGGGTGAATGTCGATGTGTCCTTTCCCAAGAACACATCGACATGGACTAGTGGAGCCGGGGATCGAACCACCGGTCTTCTAAATGAAGGATGACCCTGCTGATCACTGAGCCACAGTCGCCCCCCATACTCACTCATATTCTAAGAGTCTCGTTTTATATTTATACAATACATAGAATTCCAGATTAGGACCTGAACCCCCAAACAACACACGTTGGGTTTCAGCTGATGAAAGTGGTTCAAGTTCAAGGTTAAAGGACCTATCGGTCCGTTGGGACTCACTCTGCCTTGGCGTTGAAGACGTGAGTGGCCCAGCCGTCCATGAAGCGCGGATCTCTTGTGAACCACAGCACCACCATGAGGACGAGGAGCGCCAGGACGTTGACCTCTCCGTAAGTCACCGGTCCCAGACGGCGATGTTCGTCTCGGATCACTTGGTACGCCGCTCGCTCCTTCTCCGACGGCGCCGCCCCGCAACCCCACGTCCTCCGCAGGCTGCGGCAGAAGGAATGAAAGTCTTTCAGTACATTTGATGATATGTGCGTTGAAGGGCGGGCGGACGGGTTTCTTTTCTTTAGTTTGGGTGTTTTGGTGAAGCGAACTCACTCGCAGCCGATGTAGAGGAACTGCAGCCAGAACCAGGCCAGCGTCAGCGTCAGCAACATGGTGGGGAAGGCGAACGCAAACCAGGACGCGAAGTTGATCACGTCACCGTTGCGAGGGAAGAGTCTGGAGAGAAAGCCACAAACGCCGACGTTCAACCCCTTAAACCGCCAGTGGAGCCCGGATCAGAAGGAAAGTCATCGAAACCAACAGATGGCATTTTGTGACTCTTTGGTGCACCTACTGGTTCATCTGCCCCATCAGAACCAGGTTGGGTCCGGTGCCGGTCAGCGTGGCGATGCCTCCGATGCTGGCGGAGTAGCACACACACAGCAGGAGACCTTTACTCAACTTCCTCTTCGCTTCCTCTTCGTCGCCCAGCTCCTCCAACTCCATCTGACAGCAGACATTCTCCACGGACACGACAACTTGGGGAGAGGGGGGGGGGGGGGGGGGGGGGGGGGGGGTGTTAATCCACTACCTACAAGTTCTGATCATGTTTCAAATCATCCATCAGTTTTGGATTGATTTCTTCATCCACGTAGCTAATGGTTCTAATTATGCCGAAACTCTTACAGTGAAGTCCCATTTATCCCCAAAAACAACGGCCATTGCTCCAAAGATACAAACTCTCCCTCAGCAAACAGAAGCACAGTGCTTATTATTATTACGCAGAAAGGTTAAGGGACCAAAACTACTGAACTACTCGTTCAGGAAGAGATTATGGTTTGGGTTGAAATCCGCAGACTTCTCCAATGTGTGAAAATCGATTGGGAAGATCATTCCCACGATGTCATTCTGGGAAATGTGCTTCTGTTGGTTGAGAGAATCGGGCCTTCAGAGCTGTTTATTTCTATGAATAACAACTTCCAGAGAGTTGAAACATGCTGCAGAGAACCCGGCAATAGTGAATGTTTTGGGTCCATATTTGTTCATATTTGTATGTACATGATGAATATGAACGTGCTTATGTTCAATGTAAACATTCTTTTAAGTGGAATATCAATATTTTAATTGTCTCCAATATCTGTGCATGACAACGACAGCGTGGTTGAGGTTGGGGAAAGATTTGAACGATAGTCCAGTTTTGGTTATAGTTCAGCTAACTACTAACTACTAACTTGGTTAAGATGTAAGATCGTTGCTCTTAATGATGTAAATGAATATAAAAATATAAAGAGTACTTTTCTCTCCTGTAACAACGTTAAAGGAAGTTAATTTTCATATTTACTTGAAGGGAACCAAGAACTGATGACTCTTTGGAAGGAAAGAATCAATATGTATATTATAGGCGTATGCATACCACAGTGGATCTCCTCAGTGGACTCATCAGGTCCACTGTTGGCGAGTCCACAGTGGATCTCCTCAGTGGACTCATCAGGTCCACTGTTGGCGAGTCCACAGTGGATCTCCTCAGTGGACTCATCAGGTCCACTGTTGGTGCCGTCTGATGGGGGTTTGTCTTGTGGCGTCGGTTTGACGATCTCCGGTCTGTCCACCGGACCCTCAGAGGACGTGTTGCTGGACTTCTCTGAGTTGCCTTTTGTGAAGGTTTCCCCATTCAGACCTGGGAGGAAACATCCAGAAGTTCAGATGTCAAACTCAAGAAAGACTTGGATCCTTTCAAGCCTCTTAATGATTTACAAATGATGGTACATACAGCTTGAAATACCATTTTGGAAAAAGCTTTCCTCACACCTTCTGGGACCTGAAACATTTGTAACTTTGCAAAACAATTACTGGAGACAATCAAGCTTCATATTCCTCACGGATTGACCAGGTTTGTGAAGGAAGGTTTTAACTCCGCTCAATGAATGGCGACGAGATTTAGTCCGGACATTATGTGACCCAGAAGATGAACCCAACAACATATTTTGATGATTTGACTAATGGAGTTAAGTATGAGGTTCCCAAATGTGTTACCCATTGTTTATTTTACAGGGACAATGCACACCAAGTGAGCCAGAGTTAGCCAGAGAGGCTAATCTTCATCTGCTGTCCCAGGTCAGATTGTTTGAAGGCGGAGAAAAATTACAACATTTCCAATAACATAATGCAACTAAGATTCATCGATAGACAGACAGTAACGTATGGACAAAAACAATTCACATATAAGCAACAGTGTACCTACAGTATGTTCAGTGATGCATTATGAAGATTGGTTACTGTCGATCACGGGGCCTCCATTGACACAATCACCAGATGTTGGACAATTCTGTGAAACCCACTCACAATGTTTTTATAACAACGTTCTTAAAGACCTTTGCCGCGCACTATATCTGCGCATGGAAACTATGGTATGGTAAAGGTTTGGCAAATGTAGTTAGAGAAAGGTCTGACACAGTACATGCCCATTCACCACCTGACTCTTACGGTCATCCCCTACAGATTTGTCCAATGTGGGTGTAATCCTTTGGGGCAATGGGCTGGTCTAAAGCAGGATATCTGACGTGGGTCCAGCAGTTCAACCTAGTGGATCAATCGTACCGTTCTCCAGGATGTTCGCAGCAGCAGTTTGCAGAACGCTGATGGTTTTCTCCTGATGTTCCTGGTGTAGGTTTACACTCCCTCTCTGGGTCTTGGAGGAGGGTTCAGGATCTACTTTGCCATGGAGCTGTTCCAGGATGGCCTGGACGATTGGGACCATCATGGCGGTGGTGGCCGTGTTGCTGATCCACATGGACAGAAAGGCTGTCACTCCCATGAAGCCCAGCATCAACCTGGGAGACGAAGAAAGAGGAGATTGACACAAATGTGACAACGCTTCAACAATCCATATAAACAAATGCAACCAGAGAGCAAAAACTGAACACGAGGATTCTCAAGGTACATTTTCAACCAGTACGGTTCTGATGAGTCTTAAACCTGAATTCTCTCTCCTGACCACCAGGGGGCGACTCCTCTGGTTGTATAGAAGTCTATGCTTCATGTGTTAAAGCTGCATTCTCTCTCCTGACCACCAGGGGGCGACTCCTCTGGTTGTATAGAAGTCTATGCTTCATGTGTTAAAGCTGCCTTCTCTCTACTGACCACCAGGGGGCGACTCCTCTGGTTGTATAGAAGTCTATGCTTCATGTGTTAAAGCTGCATTCTCTCTCCTGACCACCAGGGGGCGACTCCTCTGGTTGTATAGAAGTCTATGCTTCATGTGTTAAAGCTGCATTCTCTCTCCTGATCACCAGGGGGCGACTCCTCTGGTTGTATAGAAGTCTATGCTTCATGTGTTAAAGCTGCCTTCTCTCTACTGACCACCAGGGGGCGACTCCTCTGGTTGTATAGAAGTCTATGCTTCATGTGTTAAAGCTGCATTCTCTCTCCTGACCACCAGGGGGCGACTCCTCTGGTTGTATAGAAGTCTATGCTTCATGTGTTAACGCTGCATTCTCTCTCCTGGCCACCAGGGGGCGACTCCTCTGGTTGTATAGAAGTCTATGCTTCATGTGTTAAAGCTGCATTCTCTCTCCTGACCACCAGGGGGCGACTCCTCTGGTTGTATAGAAGTCTATGCTTCATGTGTTAAAGCTGCATTCTCTCTCCTGACCACCAGGGGGCGACTCCTCTGGTTGTATAGAAGTCTATGCTTCATGTGTTAAAGCTGCATTCTCTCTCCTGACCACCAGGGGGCGACTCCTCTGGTTGTATAGAAGTCTATGCTTCATGTGTTAACGCTGCATTCTCTCTCCTGGCCACCAGGGGGCGACTCCTCTGGTTGTATAGAAGTCTATGCTTCATGTGTTAAAGCTGCATTCTCTCTCCTGGCCACCAGGGGGCGACTCCTCTGGTTGTATAGAAGTCTATGCTTCATGTGTTAAAGCTGCATTCTCTCTCCTGACCACCAGGGGGCGACTCCTCTGGTTGTATAGAAGTCTATGCTTCATGTGTTAAAGCTGCATTCTCTCTCCTGACCACCAGGGGGCGACTCCTCTGGTTGTATAGAAGTCTATGCTTCATGTGTTAACGCTGCATTCTCATGTGTCACAGCCTCATGGTGAAACCTTGTGTTTCAGCTTTGTTTGTCCTTTCATCTCGATAATTAACGTCTTGTCTCAACCTGGTAACTAAAACCTGTTTGCAGGGCAGGAGATCAGAGGACTCACAGGGCGGGTCGGACTCCAACGAGCAGCAGAACCCGCAGCGCGATGCGTTTGTGGAGGTTCCAGTGCTCCACGGCGACGGCCACCATCAGCCCCCCGACAAACAGCATGTTGGTGTCCTTCAGGTACTGCATGCACACCTGAACATGAACTCATGCGTTATTATTAGACTCTGACGCTCTGACGCAGAACAACGAGCAAACAAGTTTCGATGGATAAAACGAACCAATGAGTGACGTCACAAAGACGATCAGTCTTTGTTGACCCAAACCGACCTTTGGCCAGAGTGCATGATGGGTAATTTGCACTCTGTTTCTATGATAGCGTCGCCACATTCCTCAGGCCGGTGGTCTGAGTAAATGTTTCCAGGAATCACTAAACCAAAAGCTCAATATCCTCCGAAGGTCTCACCTTCAAGCTCATGTGTACTTCATTCATCTGAGATGAACACATGAATTCATGAACGTTGTTGTCTTTTTGACACTTTGGGGACCTTTTATTTTGTGATATATTCTCTGTTGATTCTAGTGAATGAAAAATGGATTCTGTTCGATACATTTAGTTTGTAACCAATGAGGCGTCTCTTCAACCTCCAATAACCAAACCTGATATTAACCCATTAATAATGTAGTCGTGTGTGTGTGTGTGTGTGTTTGTGTGTGTGTGTGTTTGTGTCTGTGTGTGTGTGTGTGTCTGTGTGTGTGTGTCTGTGTGTGTGTGTGTGTGTGTGTGTGTGTGAGTGTGTGTGTGTGTGTGAGTGTGTGTGTGTTTTTGTGTGTGTGTGTGTTTGTGTGTGTGTGTGTGTGTTTGTGTGTGTGTGTGTGTGTTTGTGTGTGTATGTGTGTGTGTGTGTGTGTGTGTATGTGTGTGTGTGTGTGTGTGTGTGTGTATGTGTGTGTGTGTGTGTATGTGTGTGTGTGTGTGTATGTGTGTGTGTATGTGTGTGTGTGTGTGTGTGTGTTTGTGTGTGTGTGTGTGTGTTTGTGTGTGTGTGTGTGTGTGTGTTTGCGTCCGTTCTCACGTCTTTGGACTCCATGATGCCGAGGACGGGGAACAGGATTGTCGGCAGCAGCGCCGTCACCGCCAGCGGCAAAACCTCCGTGCACCAGTACACCGCCATGAGGGCGATGACGTAAGCACAGGCGGCCTCCTACACACACACACACACACAGACACACACACACACACACACACACACACACACACAGACACACACACACACACACACACACTCACACACACACACACACACACACACACACAGACACACACACACACACACACACACACACAGACACACACACACACACACACAGACACACACACACACACACACAGACACACACACACACACACACACACTCACACACACACACACACACACACACAAACACACACACACACACACACTCACACACAGTTTAATGTCAACCCTAGGAACTAGAACAAATCACAATAGCAACATTTCATCTGAATTCTCTAAGCTCTGTGTTCTCAGTCAACTGGTCAGTCAACTGGTTAGTAAACTGGTTAGTAAACTGGTCAGTCAACTGGTTAGTAAACTGGTTAGTAAACTGGTCAGTCAACTGGTTAATCAACTGGTTAGTAAACTGGTCAGTCAACTGGTTAGTCAACTGGTTAGTAAACTGGTCAGTCAACTGGTTAGTCAACTGGTTAGTCAACTAGTTAGTGAACTGGTTAGTGAACTGGTCAGTCAACTGGTTAGTAAACTGGTTAGTAAACTGGTCAGTCAACTGGTTAGTAAACGGGTTAGTAAACTGGTTAGTAAACTGGTCAGTCAACTGGTTAGTAAACTGGTTAGTAAACTGGTCAGTCAACTGGTTAATCAACTGGTTAGTAAACTGGTCAGTCAACTGGTTAGTCAACTGGTTAGTGAACTGGTCAGTCAACTGGTTAGTCAACTGCTTAGTGAACTGGTCAGTCAACTGGTTAGTCAACTGGTTAGTGAACTGGTCAGTCAACTGGTTAGTCAACTGGTTAGTGAACTGGTCAGTCAACTGGTTAGTCAACTGGTTAGTAAACTGCTTAGTGAACTGGTCAGTCAACTGGTTAGTCAACTGGTTAGTAAACTGGTCAGTCAACTGGTTAGTCAACTGCTTAGTGAACTGGTCAGTCAACTGGTTAGTCAACTGGTTAGTCAACTAGTTAGTGAACTGGTTAGTGAACTGGTCAGTCAACTGGTTAGTCAACTAGTTAGTCAACTGGTTAGTGAACTGGTCAGTCAACTAGTTAGTGAACTGGTCAGTCAACTGATCAGTGGACTGGTCAGTGAACTGGTCAGTGGACTGGTCAGTGAACTGGTCAGTCAACTGGTTAGTCAACTGGTCAGTGAACTGGTCAGTGAACTGGTCAGTGGACTGGTCAGTGAACTGGTCAGTCAATTGGTTAGTCAACTGGTCAGTCAACTGGTTAGTGAACTGGTTAGTGAACTGGTCAGTCAACTGGTTAGTCAACTAGTTAGTCAACTGGTTAGTGAACTGGTCAGTCAACTGGTTAGTCAACTAGTTAGTCAACTAGTTAGTGAACTGGTCAGTCAACTGGTCAGTGGACTGGTCAGTGAACTGGTCAGTGGACTGGTCAGTCAACTTGTCAGTGGACTGGTCAGTGGACTGGTCAGTGGACTGGTCAGTGAACTGGTCAGTGGACTGGTCAGTGGACTGGTCAGTGAACTGGTCAGTCGACTGGTCAGTCAACTTGTCAGTGGACTGGTCAGTGGACTGGTCAGTGGACTGGTCAGTGAACTGGTCAGTGGACTGGTCAGTCAACTTGTCAGTGGACTGGTCAGTCAACTGGTTAGTCAACTAGTTAGTCAACTAGTTAGTGAACTGGTCAGTCAACTGGTCAGTGGACTGGTCAGTGAACTGGTCAGTGGACTGGTCAGTGGACTGGTCAGTGGACTGGTCAGTGAACTGGTCAGTGGACTGGTCAGTGAACTGGTCAGTCAACTGGTTAGTCAACTGGTCAGTGAACTGGTCAGTGAACTGGTCAGTGGACTGGTCAGTGAACTGGTCAGTCAATTGGTTAGTCAACTGGTCAGTCAACTGGTTAGTGAACTGGTTAGTGAACTGGTCAGTCAACTGGTTAGTCAACTAGTTAGTCAACTGGTTAGTGAACTGGTCAGTCAACTGGTTAGTCAACTAGTTAGTCAACTAGTTAGTGAACTGGTCAGTCAACTGGTCAGTGGACTGGTCAGTCAACTTGTCAGTGGACTGGTCAGTGGACTGGTCAGTGGACTGGTCAGTGAACTGGTCAGTGGACTGGTCAGTGGACTGGTCAGTGAACTGGTCAGTCGACTGGTCAGTCAACTTGTCAGTGGACTGGTCAGTGGACTGGTCAGTGGACTGGTCAGTGGACTGGTCAGTGAACTGGTCAGTGGACTGGTCAGTCAACTTGTCAGTGGACTGGTCAGTCAACTGGTTAGTCAACTAGTTAGTCAACTAGTTAGTGAACTGGTCAGTCAACTGGTCAGTGGACTGGTCAGTGAACTGGTCAGTGGACTGGTCAGTGGACTGGTCAGTGGACTGGTCAGTGGACTGGTCAGTGAACTGGTCAGTGGACTGGTCAGTGGACTGGTCTCACCGTGGTGCTGAGGGCGAGGGGCAGCAGGATGAACGGGCTGCAGACGAGGACGATGGCGCCCCTTAACCTCCAGACCTGCCGCAACATTCTCACCGAAGAGGAAGAACCAACACGGGTGATGAAGAGGAAGATGAAGATAATGAAGAAACGGGTGATGAAGAGGAAGATGAAGATAATGAAGAAACGGGTGATGAAGAGGAAGATGAAGACGGTTC
This sequence comes from Cyclopterus lumpus, assembly GCF_009769545.1. Lineage (NCBI taxonomy): Eukaryota > Metazoa > Chordata > Actinopteri > Perciformes > Cyclopteridae > Cyclopterus > Cyclopterus lumpus. The sequence continues at coordinate 974,037 of NC_046979.1, read as the reverse complement.
AGTTTGATTCACTGTCAGGGAACAACTCGACGATCCTCTTCTCTTTCTCCACTGCTCACTCCGTCTGCTGCAGCTCTCTCGTTTTACACTAAATATTAACTCTATGTGAGTTACTACACACACAAACTCACACACACTCACACACACACTCACACACACTCACACACACACTCACGCACACACTCACACACACACGCACACACACACACACACACACACTCACACACACACACACACACACACACGCGCACACACACACACACACACACACACACTCACACACACACACACACACACTCACACACATACACACATACACACACACTCACACACACACACACACACTCACACACACACACACACACACTCACACACACACACACTCACACACACACACACATACACACACACTCACACACACACACACACACTCACACACACACACACTCACACACACACACACACACGTACACACACACTCACACACACACACACACACACACACACACAGTAAAGTAAAGTAAACACAGGAGGATTTCGTTATCTTTTTGCACTCATTCAACAAATCATTTCATTCATAAGATACACTGGATACATTTTAATTTTCTTTGTACATTTTCATTTTCTTTATTATTTAAATTTGTAAATGTAATATGCCCGCTATTTTATTGTATTGTATATATGTAAACATGTTTGCTGCTGCTTCACTAGATTTGGGGATGAATAAAGTAATATCTTATCCTACATGTATAATCAAACAGAGTTTCACGTCAACGGGTTAAAAGAAGTAGAAAAAAAACATGTGAAAGAAATATATATAAAATATAAAAGCACTTGATGAACTGAGAGTGAAAGTCTTTTATGAGGTTGTCCTCTGCTGCCCCCCAGTGGACGCAGGAGGGCCGTGCACGTGATTTCATGAATCAGAATCAGATTTATTGGCCGTGTGTTGGACACATTCATGGAATTTGACTCCAGTTACTCGTTGCTCTCGTCGTACATATGAACATAAGATAAACAAATATACGAGAGAAATATACAAAATAATCTACATTTATGTGGTTAACTAGCTAGTTCACTTTAAACTGGTTAACTTTAAGCTGGTTGACTTTCACCTGTTTGACTTTAAGCTGGTTAACTTTCATCTGGTTTACTTTAACATGGTTGACTTTAAACTGGTTAACTTTAAGCTGGTTAACTTTCAGCCAGTTAACTTTAAGCTGGTTGACTTTCAGCCAGTTAACTGTAAGCTGGTTGACTTTCAGCCAGTTAACTTCCAGCTGGTTGACTTTCAGCCAGTTAACTTTCATCTGGTTTACATTAAGCTGGTTGACTTTCAGCTGGTTGACTTTCAGCTGGTTGACTTTAAGCTGGTTGACTTTCAGCTGGTTGACTTTAAGCTGGTTAACTTTGAGCTGGTTGATTTTAAACTGGTTAACTTTAAGATGGTTAACTTTAAACTGGTTAACTTTAAGATGGTTAACTTTAAGCTGGTTAACTTTCACCTGTTTGACTTTAAGCTGGTTAACTTGCAGCTGGTTAACTTTAAGCTGGTTGACTTTCAGCCAGTTAACTTTCAGCTGGTTGACTTTAAGCTGGTTATTTTTAAGCTGGTAAACTTTGAGCTGGTTGACTTTAAACTGGTTAACTTTAAGCTGGTTAACTTTAAGCTGGTTGACTTTAAGGTGGTTATTTTTAAGCTGGTTAACTTTCAGCCAGTTAACTTTCAGCTGTTTGACTTTCAGGCAGTTAACTTTCAGCTGGTTGACTTTCAGCTGGTTGACTTTAAGCTGGTTAACTTTAAGCTGGTTGACTTTCAGCTGGTTGACTTTAAGCTGGTTGACTTTCAGCTGTTTGACGTTCAGCTGGTTGACTTTCAGCTGGTTAACTTTCAGCTGGTTGACTTTAAGCTGGTTGACTTTAAGCTGGTTGACTTTAAGCTGGTTGACTTTCAGCTGGTTAACTTTCAGCTGGTTGACTTTCAGCTGGTTGACTTTAAGCTGGTTGACTTTCAGCTGGTTAACTTTAAGCTGGTTGACTTTCAGCTGGTTGACTTTCAGCTGGTTGACTTTAAGCTGGTTGACTTTAAGCTGGTTGACTTTCAGCTGGTTGACTTTAAGCTGGTTGACTTTAAGCTGGTTAACTTTCAGCCAGTTAACTTTAAGCCAGTTAACTTTAAGCTGGTTAACTTTCAGCCGGTTAACTTTAAGCTGGTTGACTTTAAACTGGTTGACTTTAAGCTGGTTGACTTTAAGTTGGTTATTTTTAAACTGGTTAACTTTGAGCTGGTTGACTTTAAACTGGTTAACTTTAAGATGGTTAACTTTAAGCTGGTTGACTTTCACCTGTTTGACTTTAAGCTGGTTAACTTTCAGCTGGTTAACTTTAAGCTGGTTGACTTTCACCTGTTTGACTTTCAGCCAGTTAACTTTCAGCTGGTTGACTTTAAGCTGGTTAACTTTAAGTTGGTTGATTTTCAGCTGGTTGACTTTCAGCTGGTTGACTTTCAGCTGGTTGACTTTAAGCTGGTTAACTTTCAGCTGGTTGACTTAAAGCTGGTTAACTTTCAGCTGGTTAACTTTAAGCTGGTTGACTTTAAACTGGTTAACTTTAAGATGGTTGACTTTAACCGCACCGCCTTGGTGAAGAAGAAGCTGAGCCGGAAGACAAAATATTTAGAAACTTCAGATCGTCCTTTAAAATGTGAACGTTTTTTCAGAATGTGACATCTTTCTAAGGAGATTAAAAATGCAGAACCATCCTGATAAATTGTGACACATCAAGATCTCTTTCCTGGAGATTTATGAGCTCGATTTCGATTCATGTCTCAAGTCGTGACATTAATATTACAGTCGAGATTACATTTAAAAAGAATTTGATCACATCCCGTCATATAGAGTTCTGCATCTCTTTGTAGTCCAACAGGAAGTCTTCATCACCACAAACAGCCAAAAGGATTCTTCCATTGGATTTTTGGATTATACCAGAAAATAATCTCTTCCAGATTTAGTTTATCAATATAATCTTCACTAATGAATTATGACATCCATCCACCAATCAGCCATATTATTTCCTTTGAGAAACGCCACAGTATAGAAGCTAAACACAGTCTGAAGAATATAAACACACCACTAAAGCTGATGGATGCAGATCAAGAGCATTGTGGGGTTACAGTAGTCCAGATGTGAGATGACTCAGCTAAATGACATGTAATGTAATGTAATGACCAGAACCTGGACCGGGACCTGGACCAGAGCCTGTGCCGCCTTCTGAGTGAGAAGAGGTCGTATTCTCCTGATGTTGTACAGCATATATATATGAGATGGATATATATATACATATATATATATATATACATATATATATATATATATGCAGTGAGCAGGGCGGCCATGCTAGGGCGGCCATTTACTGAAAGATAACATATACTGCCTACATTCATGTTAATGTGTATTTAAAGATATTTAAATTTGTGGAAAAGAAAATTGTGGGAAATAAATATTTAAGAAAAAGATATGAAAAATGCTCTAATCCCCCAAAAATGTGACGAACCCCTGCAGTACCTGCACGGACCCCCTAGGGAAATTGGCAAATTGTCGTTCAAAAACTATATCCAGACTTCACACAACTATTTTAAGCTTGATGAAGTTGAGATTACCGCTAAAACGTTAGCTGGGTAGGCTAACGTTAGTCGGTCGCATTAGCTACGAAAGCTTCTTTCCATTTTCTCTTGATTTACTCCCCTGGGCGTTTTGTTCAGGCTTTCATTAATAAAAATGTAACTGAAGAAAGATAATAAACCGATGAGCTTGATGATGGTGAGTTAGCAAAACCCGTTAGCTCAGTAGAGAAGAGGTTTATTCAAAAGATTATTCCTGTAGCATCGGTCTCCTCTGCTGACCCTTTCTCTTTGGTGGAAGAGTCAAAAGGTGAAATAAAAGTGAACTGTTGAGCACAGCTAACAGCTAACAGCTAACAGCTAAAAGCTAACAGCTAACAGCTAAAAGCTAACAGCTAACAGCTAAAAGCTAACAGCTAAAAGCTGCAATAGCTTCCTCCATTTTGTATTCCTGGGTCTGTTCAGCTTCATCGAGGTGCATTGCTACTACAGCTGAACAAAATTGGCGGCTGTCTGTTAATACTTTGGTGAAGAAAGTATGAAAGTGTGTGTGTGTGTGTGTGTGTGTGTGTGTGTGTGTGTGTGTGCGCTGCTGGAACATATATTGGTTATTCCTGGAAATCAGGCAGCAGAGTTTGTGGGAGGACCTGCTTTGCCCCCCCCCCCCCCCCCCTCCTGTACTTTTACCCTCACGTCAACCTGTGCGTGGCTCTGAAATACCCCACAATGCAACAGCATGAACGCTCCAGTCATATGTGAGCGTAACATGTGGTTGTGACACCGTGACCTTTTGAAAGCGGGTTGGAGGGGGTTGAGGTCAGGACTGCAGAGACGGAGAAAACTAGTCTTCATGGAACTGGCTTTGTGGGGACATGAAGAAAAGACTTATACTCATTGTTTAGTCCAGCAGTCTAAAAGTCAAAGGAACAAGTTAGAAAGAGTTCAGTTGAACAAGGACTCTGGTAAATAAACATGTTCTTGAATGATACGTTTAACATGGAGACAGCATCCACATGTCAAATACACAATACACTGAATGTCAGAGTCCCACTGAGTCCTGGTGAGACCCAATGAGTCCTGGTGAGTCCTGGTGAGTCCCAAGTAAGTCCCACTGAGTCCCAATGAGTCCTGGTGAGTCCCAATGAGTCCCAATGAGTCCTGGTGAGTCCCAGTGAGTCTCAGTGAGTCCCAGTAAGTCCCAATGAGTCCCAGTGATTCCCAATGAGTCCCATTGAGTCCCAGTGAGTCTCAGTGAGTCCCAGTGAGTCTCAGTGAGTCCCAATGAGTCCGGGTGAGTCCCAGTGAGTCCCAATGAGTCCCAGTGATTCCCAATGAGTCCCAGTGAGTCCCAGTAAGTCCCAATGAGTCCCAGTGATTCCCAATGAGTCCCATTGAGTCCCAGTGAGTCTCAGTGAGTCCCAGTAAGTCCCACTGAGTCCCAATGAGTCCGGGTGAGTCCCAGTGAGTCCCAATGAGTCCCAGTGATTCCCAATGAGTCCCATTGAGTCCCAGTGAGTCCCACTAAGTCCCAATGAGTACCAGTGAGTCCTGGTGAGTCCCAGTGAGTCTCAGTGAGTCCCAGTAAGTCCCAATGAGTCCCAGTGATTCCCAATGAGTCCCATTGAGTCCCAGTGAGTCCCAGTGATTCCCAATGAGTCCCAGTGAGTCCCAGTGAGTCTCAGTGAGTCCCAGTAAGTCCCAATGAGTCCCAGTGAGTCTCAGTTAGTCTCAGTTAGTCCCAGTGATTTGTGGTTCTGTGGTGAAACAGGTGGATCCGGGTGAAGGAAGGTGAAGGAAGGATCCTGTTTGCCACAGAGCTGCAATGCGGGGGCGTAAAGCTGGAACCAAACAGTCAGAACAAAACAAACACTCCCACGCTGTGTGCTGAATGCATGTGTGTCGTGGCCTCGTGCCTGAGGATGAAGCAGTTTGAACCTGAAACACAGAGACTTTTACACTGGGAAACTGCCGCTAGTTAACTGGGTTTAAGTTTTGCTTTCTGGTTAAGTTTAGTTTGGTTCATTCTAGCCTTGTTGTGCTGCTCAGATTAATTTAGTCTAGTTAATTTAATGTTAGCCTTGTAGTTGAGTCAAGTGTAGTTTAGTTAATGTAATAGTTTCTAGTTCTCCAAGAGGCCTTCACAACCAGACATGTTGATTGGTGACACCAGAGTCTCTGTTGAAGAGTCTCGAATGCCTCCGTCTCTTTACTGTTCTGCAGACCACACATATCAGCCGAGGTAGATCATTAACTGGCGAACGGGGGGGCGTCCGTTGGTGAGTCCAGCTACTTTGAGAGCAGCCCAGAGAAGGTTGAACACATCTGCCTTCACTCTTATTCCTCTCATCTTTTCACCCTTTTGGTTTCTCATCGTCCGCCCCACATCGGACACAAGCCAGGTGAGTTCAGACGTCTTTGAGTTCACCAAAAGCTTTTTGTGACTCTTGCCGATCGGCGTCCAGAGAGAAGTTTGATAAGTTTCTGCGCTGCAAAAAACAATCTGTCGTTTCCAAAGATATCGAGTTTTGAAGAGAAGATGCTGCTCTGCAGAGCCACGGATCCAGATTGTGTAGCCAAGCCTTATCTTGCATGCCGTGCTGGTGGACTCATAAAGTTCACGTGCTTCAGTGTATTCTCTGTTCTGTGTATTTAGTGTATTGCAGCTGAGCCAAAACAGGTTCTGAAACAGCAACCTTCAGTCTGCTGGTAAACACAGCAGCCTGAAACCTCAAGTGACTCTGGAGCTACGAGATCCACCCACAGAAACCAGCGTTGGGGATCTGATACCTACCTCTCATATCACTACAAAACCTGCCGTGGGCTGATTATTCACATCAAACATCCAGATATCAGTCCTGATAACCCAGATCGATACCCTTATTGGACGATACAGAGTGCATCGATGAATCAGACCATCAGAGAGAAGTTTGTCTAATTCTGGAGAAACCAGATGACATCATGCAGGTCTTCTAGAGGGCCTCTGGTGATCAGGAACATACAAAAAAGGTTCCTTGTCGTAACATTAATCAGATAATGTGGCCTGACAGTCGGCCTGAGTTTGGAGTCTCCAGTTGGGAAATACCTCACGGCTACATCCTGGTTGTCAGCATTTTCTGCTCAGGTGGTCATCGGTCTAAAGGTTTTCTGCAAATTCAATATATCTTGTATGATTGAGACACAAGTTCATGGGAAGCCGTGTAGTGGGAAAAGAGATGGATATCATTTTTGGTTATGAAAATCATATGTGACAGTTTATAGATGCCGCTGATGATGTCTCCTTGTGTTTTTCAGGCTGGTTGTTTGGACATGAAGCTGTGTCTTCTTCTTCTCTTGCTTGGTCTCTGCTGTCTGGGACTGACTGTAAGAAGAACCTCAGTCTAGTGAACTGCGTTTCGTAGCATCTCAGGGGAAACGTTAATCTGCGGTTCATCTTCTATACTATACACTCTTCAGAGAGTGAACCCCGTCTGTGCTCCTGTCTCCAGGATGAGCTCGCTCCAGCTCCCGATGTCTCCAGTCTTGTAGCTGAAGAGGAGGAGGTGGATGAGGAGCTTCCTGGCTGTGGAGGAGGGCGGGTGTTCAGCCCCGAGGACCACAGGGCGATAGGGGGCGCCGTAGAGCGACTGGGTCTACGGCTCCTGGAGAAGCTTCTTATTGGTCCCCAGCAGCCAAACGTCGTCCTGTCGCCTCTCAGCGTGGCCTTGGCCCTCGCTCAGCTCACCTTGGGTCAGTCGGAGTTTCCTTTGCATTTCATAATCAACCTGAGCCCAGAAATGGAGACTCACTTGAAATAAAGGCAAAAGAGATTTGATCCATAACGGCCACTTAAATTCATAACGCTGAAAATTAAAGAACTATTAACTTTCAGATTAATTCGATAACGGCACGCTAACTTGCGTACAGTGGTAGTTCTAACAGTTTTAATGCTTTATCAAATTCAATATGATGATTTTTGACCAGTGAACCAGTTTCATTATGAAAGTTCTTCAGCTCGAGTATCCGATCGCGCTTCGAGACTTATTCACGAGATCTTTTTTTATTATTTTTATTGATTAAACCGATTTATGTGCTTTATGTTTTTCTCTCAGGGGCTCGCAATGAGACGGAGAAGCTGCTGCTGGAGAGCATTCACGCTCTCAACCTGCCATGTTACCATCACATACTGGGAGGCCTTCTATCCCAGTTCAGCAACACATCGCTGGAAGTGGCAACACGCATGTACCTGAGGCCAGGTGTGTGGTGGTGAGGGTTTGTTCATGACGATCAGGGTACTTCTCGTCTCATCCACCTCTCAACATGTTCTGTCTTTCTTTCTTTCATCTCCCAGGATTTGAAGTGAAGTTGTCTTTCGTTGAGGACTCTTTGGCCAGGTATCAGTTCCTACACGATGCATGCAGTCACTTATTATTAGGAGACACTGCACGCAGTCGAGATTTACTGAGACACAAAGAGTTTGCATGTCTCCACCGCCGGACGTGAACCCAATACTAAAGTGTTTTAAAACCTGCATTCGACTGGGTGACATCACAATGACTACAAACACTTCTTATAAATAGTCTATGGTCTCAATTATTAATTAGGCACAACGTTTCAGACAACTGTCAGCTGAGTCGTTGGTTGGGAACCAATGCTGCAGGCCAAGGTCTGGCCCAACCAGCAGTGAAGAGCTACATATAATGGGGAGCTAATGGTTAAATGGGGAACAGCTGTCGGAAGGTTGTCACATGATCCTCAGGTGGGAAAGCTCTCTGGTGACGCCTGCTGGTCATGTGGGGAATAGCCTGAAAGATAGAAATTGATTAGATGACTGATGCTGGAGAAGAAAGTCTATCTCTCTGTGAGGCACATTTTCTTAAGATATTGGGAGTTTACTGATGTAAATACAGTAATAATGAATCCCTTTTCTGACATTTTTACCAATCATGTCTTTCTGTCCTGTTGTGTAAATGTCTCATGTTTGTTTGTTGTGTTTGTTTTCTCTTCAGGTACAAATCAGCCCCGGCCCCTCTGGTCTCTGTGGAGGAGGTCAACCAATGGGTGGAGAACGCCACCAATGGTCACATCCCCAACTTCCTGGAAAGTATTCCACATGGCGTGGTGCTCATGCTCATGAATGCTGTGCACTTCAAAGGTAAACCAACCCACCAAAGGCCCCTCAGTGTGGTGATGTCGGCATTCATATCCAGAATTTGGAGACAATCGGACAAGCTTCCGGCGTCTGAAGCGTTCTCATTTGGGGTCAGATTAGCATTTACCAGTTGGAGAAGGAGTTGGTTGAATGCAGGTGAATGGTCAAAGGGGGCGTCTTCGCCCTCATTGGCTTTATCTCTGCTTTCAAGGATTCACTCACTCTGGTACTGTGCTGACATGAGTGCAACTCTAGTGCCACTAGTTCAGCAGATCAGAGTGGCCCAGATGTCTCTCTCCATAAAAAAAGACCTTCTTAGGGGAACCACCCCAGGCCAGTTGGGATATGAAATCCTTCCGGTCTATCCAGAGCCTACAAAGGACCACCCTTGCCAGGTGCGTGAACCCCTTCAGTTACACAGCAGCTGCTAAATTGAGGCAATGACCTCCAGATTACCTGCAGAGTAGTGTCCTCATTGATTTATTTGATCCGTGTTCTCATCCCTTGGAAGACTCTTATTTTATTGCAGTCTCCAAAACCTAATCAACATCCAAAGCCTACGGCAACCGTTGTCCTAAACAAGCAGCTATTCTCACGATCCTTTCAATCATCACTCAGGGATAAGAGCCCAAGACGAATGAAGTCCTCCACATGAAGGTGTTACTGCCCATCTGCCTTTATTTGACAGTGGTGGGAGACACAGGAATCATGGAAAGAGAGAAAGGGGTATGACATGTAACCAAAGTCCTTGGCTGGTACTCGAACCGTGGACATTGTGGTTATGTGGCAACTCTGACAGTCAATGAGGGTGCAAATTGCTTCATTGTATATTTGAGATCATGGCACCCTAACACCCCTAGATCAGGCATCCTTCAGACCATGGTGGCTCCAATGCTCATCATGAAGTATTACTTTAGCTCTTAAAATGCAAAGTCAGCGCTGCGCAGCTGATGAATTTAAGTTGTCAAAAATACTCAGATTTTCCCTTAATGATTTCTTCTTGTGTTCGTCAGGTGAATGGCAGACACGATTTGACCCCCTGGTGACCTCTAAGGGAGTCTTCTACCTGGACAACCAGAACTCTGTCTCGGTGGACATGATGAAGTCTGCTCAGTACCCTCTCCGCCTGCTGGACGATCCAGAACTGGAAGCTCAGGTAACATAACAGCGTTCGTGGTTACATCAGTGACGGCGCCGATACTGTCCACGAATAAGAGATGAGCATTGGCTTCACTTTTCAGAACCGGATTCGGGCGCCTGGTTTAAAAAAGTCCCGTGTCTTAATTATGCCTTAATTATTTTATTTTCAGGTTGCCAGTTTTCCTTTCAAGGGAAACACGAGCTTCCTCATCGTCATGCCCTTGTCCGGCAGAGGAAACGTCTCATACCTGCTTCCCAAACTGAACATCTCGGACCTTTACAGACGCTTACCTCAAGAGAAAACAATGCAGGTCAACCTACCCAAGGTGAAGCTGCAGTACCGCCAAGAGCTCCAGGAGGCGCTGACCAGCATGGGTGAGAACATCAGCTCCATACAACGGTTCCTCACACAACAGTTCGGATGATACTTTACGAAAAGATATTCCTCATATGTCGTGCGTTTTCCTACAAAAGCTTGCGACACGTGTCCATCTCCGCTTGTTATATGTAAACAATATTTACCGAGCAAACTTCCATCTTCACAGGAAACTCAGTTCAACACCTTAAAAACAAACCTAATTTGTAGGCCTCTGCTCGAAAATTGCTTCCAATACTAAAAAGGGTATATCTCTGCAGCCACAAGGGCTATTTGAATAATTGTGGTGTTATAATAAAGGTAACACGTATATTTCTCCAGATAAATATGTAAATATCAGTGTATATGTTACTGTTTAAGAGTAAATGAAGATGGCAGACAGCACACATGAAAAGGTTTTAGGTTCTCTTAAAAAGAAAAGCACTTTCAGGATGATTATCTCTTTGGAATGATGCAGCTGCAGGTTTAAACTTCTCCCAAATCATAACACAATATGTGAACAGTGAATTCGAGGCTTTAGTACAGTTCAGCCGAGATCTCCAAATCAGGCATTTTGGAAATATGTGTGCCTTTTGAATTGTTTTATGTACCAGACTATATATTTCCCTTGTATATCACTAATAGTGTTCAATAAATACAAATACAGCAGTCATACACGATGCCAAACCAAAACAATGCTCTGGGCCCTAAATGCCCACGTAAAGCGACACGTCTTTACGCGAGCCAATATCTCAGCAGCGATTGGCCGATTTCAGTCAATAAGCCCTCCTTCGTAATGGAGCTATACCCCAAAGGAGAGCGACAGCACTGTTAGCCAATCAGAATCAGCGCAGCGCGGTTCTCTGTCAAACTCTCGCTTCCATTTGCTGATTTAGATACTTCCTTGTTCTTGATTACGTGGATAACAAACGAAAACCTTTCGTGGGATTTCCAGGAATCACGTCACTTTTCCTTTCTTTCTTATTCACGAATAGTTTCTCTCTTTTTTTTTTTCCCATCAGGCCTCGGATCTCTGTTTTTAGGTCCGGACCTTTCTGGAATCTCCGATCGGCCACTGAGGGTGACGGGTGTCCGCCACGCCAGCGCCGTAGAACTGAGCGAGGAAGGCGTGGAGGCGTCCGCCACCACGGTCGTGACCTCCATGCGTTCCGTCTCCCAATTCTCCGTCAACTCCCCCTTCCTCTTCGCCCTCGTCGACGACGCCTCCCTGGCGCCGCTCTTCATGGGCGTGGTCACTAACCCCGCCCCTGACCGCGACCTCATGCTCAACGACGACCCCGGTCGCAACGGCACCATGAGCGACCAGCCTCTGGCGGACGACATCGGGAAAAGAGACAAAGACAGCGACACAGAGCCGGGCGGCGCCCCCGCTGGTGGGAGGCAGCAGCTACAGAGTGAGGACGGACCGGACGGGAAGACGGAGAAGACAACGTCCTCCCAACCATGATGGAAGTTTTAAATCTTACCAATAGTTTGGACATTTTTGTGAAATATGCTTGAGGTTCAGAGGAGAACATTGACGCCACGTTTCTCAGATCAATACGAAGTTACAAACAGGAAGCGGTTAGCATAGCTTAGCATAAAGACTAGAACCAGAGGTAACCAAATTAAATCAGCAACTCTAGAGTTCACATAAGCCCGTTAGCTTATGCTAAGCTAAGCTAACTTCCTAATAAGATGAGATAGAACTTTCTGGTGCCAGATTTTGATCAAAGATTAAACTGAAAAATAACAAAAAAATATGAAAAGAATATACAAACATATATGAACAATAGAGTCACAAATATTAAGTGTAAAATAAGTAAAACTGACACCAGAGCAGAATAGAACAGGATATAAATAACAGTAAGTTAAATAAATAAAGGAAAACAATAGAAATAGAAAAGTAAAAATACAACAAGGAAATAAGTAAATCAGATATTAACACGATTGAAGGAACAAGCTGTGCGTCAATGTTCTCATCGAGCGTTTTTATGAATTTCAAACCCCTCGTTTGGTGTTGCTCTAAAGGAATTGTGGAACAAATACAAACACACTGCAATTATTGTGATTTGTGTTGAATTTGAGATGAAAAACTCAACAATTTGAACATTTCGTGAAATTTGTGATAAAAGTTTTAAAATGCAGCGTTTAAAGATGTGAATAATAAACATGTTTGGCCTGTCAATGTAGCTCAGGACAGGTTTCACACACACACACACACACACACACACACACACACACACACACACACACACACACACACACACACACACACACACACACAAATATGATTTACAATAATTATTAGTGTTAAGTCTTTTTTCTCTTTTGCAGATGTTTTATTAACAATGTGATGATTTTTATTTGATATGCAGTCACGTATTTATTTGGAGGAAGTTCATCCAGGATGTTCCAGAAGGCCTTTTGGGTTCTGAAGAGGTTTCAGGGGTTCTTGAGTCTGTGTGGACCTGAACCAGCAGGACTCGCTGTTTTGCTTTACTATAAGTTATGAAATGAGTACATTATAAATCTGAATATTGCAACAAGGGATTACAGATTATCACACGAGCAGCTTCTGTCTCTCTTGCGCGCCCCCGAAGCTCTGTTGGCAGCCGCGGGGACGCGCGCTGCTGCAGGCACAGAGCCAGGACGCGCCTCCGGGAGGACGCGAGGACGCGCCTCCTCCGCAGCGAGAGAGACTCGGAGCGTCCGGGAGCTGGAGAGGTGAGTGCGCTCTGTGTGCGCCGTCTGTGCCTATGTGTGCGCCGTCTGTGCCTCTGTGTGCGCCGTCTGTGCCTCTGTGTGCGCCGTCTGTGCCTCTGTGTGCGCCGTCTGTGCCTCTGTGTGCGCCGTCTGTGTGCGCCGTCTGTGCCTCTGTGTGCGCCGTCTGTGCCTCTGTGTGCGCCGTCTGTGCCTCTGTGTGCGCCGTATGTGCCTCTGTGTGCGCCGTCTGTGCCTCTGTGTGCGCCGTATGTGCCTCTGTGTGCGCCGTCTGTGCCTCTGTGTGCGCCGTCTGTGCCTCTGTGTGCGCCGTCTGTGCCTCTGTGTGCGCCGTCTGTGCCTCTGTGTGCGCCGTTTGTGCCTCTGTGTGCGCCGTCTGTGCCTCTGTGTGCGCCGTCTGTGCCTCTGTGTGCGCCGTCTGTGCCTCTGTGTGCGCCGTCTGTGCCTCTGTGTGCGCCGTCTGTGCCTCTGTGTGCGCCGTCTGTGTGCGCCGTCTGTGCCTCTGTGTGCGCCGTCTGTGCCTCTGTGTGCGCCGTCTGTGCCTCTGTGTGCGCCGTATGTGCCTCTGTGTGCGCCGTCTGTGCCTCTGTGTGCGCCGTATGTGCCTCTGTGTGCGCCGTCTGTGCCTCTGTGTGCGCCGTCTGTGCCTCTGTGTGCGCCGTCTGTGCCTCTGTGTGCGCCGTCTGTGCCTCTGTGTGCGCCGTTTGTGCCTCTGTGTGCGCCGTCTGTGCCTCTGTGTGCGCCGTCTGTGCCTCTGTGTGCGCCGTCTATGCCTCTGTGTGCGCCGTCTGTGCCTCTGTGTGCGCCGTCTGTGCCTCTGTGTGCGCCGTCTGTGCCTCTGTGTGCGCCGTCTGTGCCTCTGTGTGCGCCGTCTGTGTGCGCCGTCTGTGTGCGCCGTCTGTGCCTCTGTGTGCGCCGTCTGTGCCTCTGTGTGCGCCGTCTGTGCCTCTGTGTGCGCCGTATGTGCCTCTGTGTGCGCCGTCTGTGCCTCTGTGTGCGCCGTATGTGCCTCTGTGTGCGCCGTCTGTGCCTCTGTGTGCGCCGTCTGTGCCTCTGTGTGCGCCGTCTGTGCCTCTGTGTGCGCCGTTTGTGCCTCTGTGTGCGCCGTCTGTGCCTCTGTGTGCGCCGTCTGTGCCTCTGTGTGCGCCGTCTGTGCCTCTGTGTGCGCCGTCTGTGCCTCTGTGTGCGCCGTCTGTGCCTCTGTGTGCGCCGTCTGTGCCTCTGTGTGCGCCGTCTGTGCCTCTGGGGCTCCTTTTATGCGCCTTTACGCACAACGTTCTCTCTCCTCGCAGAAATACTTGTTTGGTGCAGCGGGATTTAATATTTGATCCATAAAGAATAAAACCGTTTATTTTGTTTCCATCTCAGCTGCAAACAAACAAAGAAAACAAACAAACAAACAAACAGAACCTTTATGAACACTTCTGATTCAACTCAATATGTTCTATTGAGTTTTTACTGTAAAGTCTTCCAATAGATTATGAATTGTGTGATAAGGTTTTGGAGTATTGTTTCTCCTGAACACACCACGGAGCTCCCAGCTTGCTTCAGGCTGTAAAGAACAACATCCCAGAAGTGGTTTCAGAACGAAGAGGAAACATTCCTGAGTCTCAGAGACAAGTTCCTGCAGGAAATGTGTTACTGCTGCTTCAGCTGTTGGTCTGCAGGACTCTGCAGGACTCTGCAGGACTCTGCAGGACTCTGCAGGACTCCATCGGGCCTGTTCTCACTGCATCACGTCCACACGAGACTTTCATCTTTAATAATAATAATAATAATAATAATAATAATAATAATAATAATAATAATGTTTCTGACACCTTGAAGGTCCAAAACTCTGTTTGTTTCTTGTTAGTTTTGGATTTATAAAAAAATAAAAAGTTTCCACCTATCGTTTATAGCCTGAAGGTCACGTGTTGCCTTCATGCTCGAGTCAAAATGACCGACATCAAGGCGTCCACGCCAAACGTGTTGCATTCAAGACCCAAAGTGAAGGAAAGAAAAGAGAAAACATCTGGGTTTCCCATCAGGCATAGTGTGCGTATGCGTGTGTGTGAGTGTGTGTGTGTGTGTGTGTTATAGTGTGTGTGTGTGTGTGTTATAGTGTGTGTGTGTGTGTTATAGTGTGTGTGTGTGTGGGTGAGTGTGTGTGTGTTATAGTGTGTGTGTGTGTGTTATAGTGTGTGTGTGTGTGTGTGTGTTATAGTGTGTGTGTGTGTGGGTGTGTGTGTGTGTGCGTGTTATAGTGTGTGTGTGTGTGTGTTATAGTGTGTGTGTGTGGGTGTGTGTGTGTTATAGTGTGTGTGTGTGTGTGTTATAGTGTGTGTGTGTGGGTGTGTGTGTGTGTGTTATAGTGTGTGTGTGTGTGTTATAATGTGTGTGCGTGTGGGTGTGTGTGTGTGTGTTATAGTGTGTGTGAGTGTGTGTTATAATGTGTGTTTGTGTGTGTGTGTTATAGTGTGTGTGTGTGTGTGGATGTGTGTGTGTGTGTTATAGTGTGTGTGTGTGTTATAGTGTGTGTGTGTGTGTGTGTTATAGTGTGTGTGTGTGTTATAGTGTGTGTGTGTGTTATAGTGTGTGTGTGTTATAGTGTGTGTGTGTGTGTGTGTTATAGTGTGTGTGTGTGTGTTATAGTGTGTGTGTGTGTTATAGTGTGTGTGTGTGTTATAGTGTGTGTGTGTTATAGTGTGTGTGTGTGTGTGTTATAGTGTGTGTGTGTGTTATAGTGTGTGTGTGTGTTATAGTGTGTGTGTGTGTGTGTGAGCTTCTTGTGAAACCGCAGTAACATGAGAATCAGGTCCAGATGTTCAAGAAGAACAAAAGAAACATTGTGACCTTTTATTTTTTCTTCTTGTGATGTTAAAACATTGTTTCCATGACAACACTTTGTGGTGAAGTTTCTGCTGATGAATGAATCATCATCGTTTTCCTCTGAAAGAGGAAGAGCTTTCACGTACATACATGTGTGTGTATACATATATACATATATGTATACATACATGCAGTACATATATATGTATATGTAGATGAAAGCTCTTCCTCTTCTTCATGTCTTGGTCCTCCAGGATGAAGAGGACCACCTTCCTGCTGGTGCTTGGCGTCTTGCTGGCCTTGAGCCGGTCTCAGGTACCAGCACCACCACGCCCCCCTGCTGCGTCGCCATGTTTGTTGTCCCCTCGGCTCCATGAAGCTGTGTTGATCTGTTCTAGTCGGACCCGGGAGGCGACGAGCCGGCCGGAGAGGAGGAGCATGTGGAGCTGTTCACCACGCCGGCAACCAAGATGGCCGCCGCCACCTCGGACTTCGGCTACAACCTGTTCCGCGCTCTGGCGAGCCGCCAGGCCGCGACCAACATCTTCCTGGCCCCCACCAGTGTGTCTGCGGCGCTGACGCAGCTCTCCATGGGTGACGACACACACACACACACACACACACACACACACACACACACACATATATATACAATATGTATATATAGACCATATGCCTGAATCCTTCTAGAACATGTCGGTAACCTTGCGTCTGTCCCCCAGGAGGGTCTGAGAATGCTCAGAGGCAGCTGTTCAGGGCCCTGAGGTACCACACCCTGCAGGACCCTCAGATCCACAACACCCTCAAAGACCTGCTGGTCTCTGTCCGGGCGCCTGGAAAAGGCCTGAGCGGCGCCGCACGCCTCTACATGGCCCGACGTGAGTCCACAGCAGCCCCTCATGTTCTCTGACCCACAGTCACGGAGAACCCGGGAACCTTGTGATGCAGACGACACAACATCGTTGTCAGGGGGTTCAAATATTTATGTATTGCTGATGTTTATTATTATAATTTGTGACTTTCAGGCCGTCTGAAGCAGGACTTCTTTGGCATCGTGGAGCAGCAGTATGGATCTCGCCCCAAGACGCTGCAGGGAGGGAACAAAGATACCAAAGAGATCAACGACTGGGCGGCGCGGCAGACCGGCGGGAAGGTGCAGCACTTCTTGAACAAGCCCCTCCCCCCAAACTCTGGAGTGAACACTGTGAGCGCCGCCTACTTCAAAGGTACGTCAGACGTCCGCAGGTGAAGGAGGAGCTTCGCTGGGGGGGACGTTGCATGAACCCGGCTCTCTGTCCGCCAACAGGGAAGTGGGCCACTCGGTTCGGTCAGAGTGGAGCGACGGAGAACTTCCAGGTGGACGGCGGAGCACCTGTCAGCATTCCCATGATGCAACAGGACAACTACCCTGTGAAGATGGGCGTCGACTCAGATTTGAGCTGCACGGTGAGTATCTTCTACTCGGACGCGACCTTTGAACGGCCAGGAAAACGTACCGAGGTGGGTTTTGAACTTCCTGAACGTTCTCCCTCCAGATCGCTCAGATCCAGATGCAGGACGACGTCAGCATGTTCGTCTTCCTGCCCGACGACGTGACCTCCAACACGACCCTGCTGGAGGAGAGTCTGACCGCCGAGTTTGTGCAGGACCTCTCCATGACGCTGCACCCGGCCGTGGTGTCCCTCGCTCTACCCACCCTGAGGCTCAGCTACTCCACAGACCTGCTGCCGCTGCTCAGCGACCTGGGTGAGTCCAGGTCTGGGCCCTCAACCGATGGCAGGAAGTGACGTCATTGAATGTCTACAAATGTATATTATTTTCTCCTTCGCCGTCGACTTCCTCCTCTCAACCCTCTTCGTCCCTCGTAGGTCTCTCTGAGTGGCTGGCCAACCCCGAACTGGAGAAGATCTCAAACCAGCGCATCAAGCTCAGCAGCGTCAATCACAAGGTCGTCATGGAGACGGCGCCCGAGGGGAACCACTACCCCGACGCCACCTCGGCGACTCACCTGTCCTACCGGGTGGACCGGCCCTTCCTCTTCCTAATCCGGGACGAAGCGTCGGGGGCGCTGCTCTTCATTGGCAGGGTGGTCAACCCCAAGGACCTGACAATGTAACACACACACACACACACACACACACACACACACACACACACACACACACACACACACACACACACAGACCTGTACTTCTATCTTTGTGAGGACACTTCACTGAATGCATTGCCTAGCCCCTTAAACCTTTACCTTTACCCTAAATCTGCCGCACACACACTAAATCTACTGCACACGCACGCACACACACACACACACACACACACACACACACACACACACACACACACACACACACACACACACACATTCTCTCTTAGCAGGTCCTAGGAGGGATTTTGGGTGTTTGCTTTGCTTTTCTGGTGACAGATATTTGCGAGTTTATTGGATTTTTCTTTTTTTCTTAAACACACTGACAATACTCTGAGCTCGCAATATTCTTTTAAAAAAAAATCTATATTGTCATAATTTGTGTAAAATGAAATAAACGACAATGAAATCAAACACTGTCTCTGGTCGGTTGTTCTCCTGAAGCTTCATGTCTGACTCAAGTTGTGTTCAAATGCCAAACATAGCGTCACATACATGTGAAGGAGGGGGACGTCAGGGTGGTGGAACCAAGAGGGAGAGAAGAACGTTTGATATATATGTGTGTGTGTGTGTGTGTGTGTGTGTGTCTGTGTGTGTCTGTGTGTGTGTGTGTGTGTGAATAAGTCATTTAAGGTTTGGCAGAATCATGACTTTCTGTTACAAATGGTTTTATTCAACACAATACACAGTGAGTGTAATATATATTATAGTGTAATACACTCTGCAGCCAGCAGGAGACAACAACACTTTTTAATGTTCATACACTACTACACACTATTGCTTTGTTGCGTAACTCCTGCAACAGGCGATGTAAAGTTTCAGTATGCCAAATCCAAATGAATTTTTTTTTTTTATACTTTAAAAACTAACTTTCATTGATAATCAGAGTGTGTGTGTGTTTGTGTATATGTGTGTGTGTTTGTGTGTGTGTATGTGTGTCTGTGTGTGTGTGTGCATGTGTGCATGTGTGTGTGTGTGTGTGTGTGTAAACATGTGTGTGTGTGTGTGTGTGTGAACATGTGTGTGTGTGTGTGTGTGTGTGTGAACATGTGTGCATGTGTGTGTGTGTGTGTGTGAACATGTGTGTGTGTGTGTGTGTGTGAACATGTGTGCATGTGTGTGTGTGTGTGTGTGTGTGTGTGAACATATGTGCATATGTGTGTGTGTGTGTGTGTGAACATGTGTACATATGTGTGTGTGTGTGTGTGAACATGTGTGCATGTGTGTGTGTGTGTGTGTGTGAACACGTGTGTGTGTGTGTGTGTGTGAACATGTGTGCATGTGTGTGTGTGTGTGTGTGTGTGAACATGTGTGTGTGTGTGTGTGTGTGTGAACATGTGTGCATGTGTGTGTGTGTGTGTGTGAACATGTGTGTGTGTGTGTGTGTGTGTGTGAACATATGTGTGAATGTGTGTGTGTGTGAACATTTGTGCATATGTGTGTGTGAACGTGTGTGCATGTGTGTGTGTGTGTGTGTGTGTGTGAACATGTGTGTGTGTGTGTGTGAACATGTGTGCATGTGTGTGTGTGTGTGTGTGAACATATGTGTGTGCGTGTGTGTGTGTGTGTGAACATGTGTGTGTGTGTGTGTGTGTGTGTGTGTGAACATATGTGTGTGTGTGTGTGTGTGTGTGAACATGTGTGTGTGTGTGTGTGTGTGTGTGTGTGTGAACATGTGTGTGTGTGTGTGTGTGTGTGTGTGAACATGTGTGTGTGTGTGTGTGTGTGTGTGTGTGTGAACATGTGTGTGTGTGTGTGTGTGTGTGTGTGTGTGTGTGTGTGTGAACATGTGTGTGTGTGTGTGTGTGTGTGTGTGTGAACATGTGTGTGTGTGTGTGTGTGTGTGTGTGAACATGTGGTCGTGACTCATAGATTCCTGAGGTTTCTGCCTCTCAGGAGAAAGTGAGTCTCCTCAAAGAGCATGAATCATCTTTGGTCTGTTTGGGGGAAAAAAATCATCATTAGACACATTATATTTTTATTGTTGTATTCAACTCTAATACTACTGACTCTACTACAAGTACTACTACTAACTCTACTACTACTGACTCTACTACTGACTCTACTACTGACTCTACTACTACTGACTCTACTACTGACTGTACTACTGACTCTACTACTACTAACTCTACTACTACTGACTCTACTACTGACTCTACTACTGACT
Source organism: Cyclopterus lumpus (assembly GCF_009769545.1). Lineage (NCBI taxonomy): Eukaryota > Metazoa > Chordata > Actinopteri > Perciformes > Cyclopteridae > Cyclopterus > Cyclopterus lumpus. The sequence continues at coordinate 953,947 of NC_046979.1, read as the reverse complement.
CTACTACTACTGACTCTACTACTGACTCTACTACTACTGACTCTACTACTACTGACTCTACTACTAACTCTACTACTACTGACTCTACTACTACTGACTCTACTACTAACTCTACTACTACTGACTCTACTACTGACTCTACTACTACTGACTCTACTACTGACTCTACTACTGCTACTACTACTACTAACTCTACTACTACTGACTCTACTACTACTGACTCTACTACTAACTCTACTACTACTGACTCTACTACTGACTCTACTACTACTGACTCTACTACTGACTCTACTACTGCTACTACTACTGCTAACTCTACTACTACTGACTCTACTACTACTGACTCTACTACTAACTCTACTACTACTGACTCTACTACTACTGACTCTACTACTGACTCTACTACTACTGACTCTACTACTACTGACTCTACTACTACTACTCTACTACTACTGACTCTACTACTGACTCTACTACTACTGACTCTACTACTACTGACTCTACTACTAACTCTACTACTACTGACTCTACTACTACTGACTCTACTACTGACTCTACTACTACTGACTCTACTACTAACTCTACTACTACTGACTCTACTACTAACTCTACTACTACTGACTCTACTACTAACTCTACTACTACTGACTCTACTACTACTGACTCTACTACTGACTCTACTACTACTGACTCTACTACTAACTCTACTACTACTGACTCTACTACTAACTCTACTACTACTGACTCTACTACTACTGACTCTACTACTGACTCTACTACTACTGACTCTACTACTAACTCTACTACTACTGACTCTACTACTAACTCTACTACTACTAACTCTACTACTACTAACTCTACTACTAACTCTACTATTACTGACTCTACTACTGACTCTACTACTACTGACTCTACTACAAGTTGCTCATAACATTTTATTTCACCAGTTTGTAAAAAAGTAATTGTTGTCCATGTGTCTGTATTGAAACACTGATCTACATCAGAAAATACATTTTTAATAAGAGTACAAAAATGTTTCGGAAACAAAATATATATATCTGGAATAACTTGAGATGGTCAACTCCCCTTTTTTAAAATAATCACATTTCATAAAGTATATCACAATTAACACAATTATTTACAACAACAAAATACATGCAGCATTTACAAAACTAAGGAACACAAACAATAAACATTCAACAAATTAAATTCAAGAAAACGTGAAGTGAAGACAAAATAATGTGACGGGAAGAACTGAAGCATTTCAGACGTCTGACGGCAGTAAATTATTTAGAATGAAGTCACATTCATGTTCAGAAGTATTAAAGTCTGTTTCTATACAGCTTATTTGCTTGAAATACATGTGATTTCCAAAGTAATTGCTAACATGCTAATGTTTTGCAGATACAATCATTAGCATGTTCACCATCAACGTGTTAGCATGCTA